>NC_068982.1:38871079-38874466 GCF_001194135.2 Octopus bimaculoides | reverse complement strand
ATATATATATATATACATATATATACATACATATATATACATATATATACCTATATATATATATATATGCATATATATATATATATATACTTACATATATACATATGCATATATATATATATACATATATATATATATACCTATACATATATATATACCTATACATATATATATACATATACATATATATACATATATATATATATATATACAATTAGTGTACATTGATACACAAAAGAGGTAACCCTAACAGGACACCTTAATGCTAAAAGGAGCAGTCAAAACCCAAACCACTGTTAAGATTAATTTCGAAGGGGATGAAAAATAAAAACATTTTCAATATCCGCTATATGTACCTAGATTTCGACTATCAATGTACATTCAAATAAAATAATTGTCTGAAAAGTATAGTAGTTTGATTGTTTGTGAATGTATGGGAAACAACTCCGGACTGGAACTATTTGTAAGTGTATAAGACCTTCTTAACCTTCACTGTTCATACTGGAATAATAAAACAGAACATTGTTTCTCAAATTGGTAGTCCGCAGATCGGTGCCGGCCTGCGAACCATCAGCTGCCGGTGCGCGGTGAATTTTCAGAAAAGAAAGAAACATTATAAAATGCTTATCTAATATTGTATTATTTCTTTACAAAATTAATAGGATTAAAAAAAATTGTCAACTTTTATTATATTCATTATATATATTGTTTCCAGTATAAATTAATATTACTATGAAATATTACCGATCCCAGGCACATTGGGAAAAAAACTGCCGGTACGCCACAGCAGATAGTTTGAGAAACAGTTGACTAACAGGTTGAAATCCTGAAAGTAGAACACTAAAGAATTCATAGAAAAGGCGGAAGTGACGGACGTAAAATACCAGATGTAGTAAATGTACTATTTCTTCAACGTAGTATGATTTTTAAAAATTTTTTTAGAACAGTCATTCTATACAATGAATTGTCATCTTATAAGATGAGCAGTATAAATTATGATGCGTCCACATGCTTTCGATAATATGCCTCAATAACAGGCCTTCATATGTGGGACTGTGTTGTGAATCACTTAATTCCACAGTCTCTAAGCAATGTGCAAAGCAGAAACTGCGACGTTGATGCTGCTGGGAACATATTCGAAAGTAAGTTTAGCAATCACGTACATATATTTGCGAATCTTTGTCTTGTATAATTGAATGCTATGTAATTGTTCAGTTTGGTTAGTTTAAAAAAGAAATAACTTTTTACACTTTACTTCTTACACAACATGATAAACACTGGAGAGATAATGACTTCTCTCAAAAAAATGAACGGTAACGAACAGATGTGCTCTTTTTACAACGGTTGCAGTGCTATAACTTTCCAGCAGTAAAGTCACCACGTATAGTAAGGCCACATGGTGAATTACAATTTTCACAGGTGTACATATTCATAATTAGTCGATGCCGTGCCAACCACTGAAGAATGTTGTCTCCAGTTTTTCCTAATTGAATGATAGTCCATGATTCCTCTAATATTGATTCGTCCTTTTGCTTCTTTTACTACCTTAATTTTTATGATCTTTCTTAATTTCACCAAACTGAGCAATTACCGGAATGCAATAATCCTACCTTAAATATATGTATATTGCCTTGTTTCTTTTCACGTTGTATAATGGTTTCAAAAGTTGGCAAATTTTTATGGGAGAAGTAAGTCGATTAAATCAGCCCCTGTGCTCAACTGGTACTTATTTAATCTTCGCCGCAAGAATGAAAGACAAAATCCACCACAACGGAATTTGAACTCCAAACATCAAGAACTGGAAGAAATGCCGCTAAGCATTTTGTCCGGGATGTTAATGACTCTACAGGTCATATTCTATAATATCAAGTATGTTTTTTTAAGGCGACGAGCTGGTAGAAGGTCGACTTTGGCTATCATCCTTTCGGGGTCGATAAATTAAGTACCAGTTACGCAATCGGGTCGATGTAATCGACTTAATCCTTTTGTCTGTCCTTGTTTGTCCCCTCTATGTTTAGCCCCTTGTGGGCAATAAAGAAATAAGAAACGTTAACACGTCGGGCGAAATGCTTAACGGTATTTCGTTTCTCATTACGTTCTGAGTTCAAATTCCGCCGAGGTCGACTCTGCTTTCACCCTTTCAGGGTCGATAAATTAAGTACCAGTTGCGCAATGAGATTGATCTAATCGACTGGTCCCCCTCCCCAAAACTTTCGAGTTTTGTGTCTAGAGTAGAAAAGAATATCAAGTATGTGGCATAATTTCGGTTTCTTCTCCTTATTCTTTTATTTGTTTCAGTTATTTGACTGTGGTTATGCTGAAGCACCGCCTTATTTTAATTAATTTTTCGGGTATTTTTTTTTTTTCAGAAATAACACGGAATTTACTTTCAAATCTCTTGTATTTTATTGTCATGACCACTTCCTCCGTCTCTCTCTCTCCGCTCTTTTCTCTTTGTTGTGTGTGCGAATGCTTTCACTTTGTACTTTCACTTTTTGTATACGTTACCCAATAGTTGTACAAAAAGCCATAATAGAGGACTTTGAAGTATAATGTTGGTGTATTACATGAACCGATGTGTCCTCTTTAAAAAAAAAAAAAATATTTCAAGTATAACAGGCAGAAAACTTTACTGCTGTTTCTAACACATCAGGATACTACATACAGGTTGAAACATCTAATATAATAAATGCGAATGTCAGTGTGTCACACTTTCTCAACTCTACTCCTACAGGCCGTAGCCCAACATATTATACCATTTTGGAATCAGGCCGACACCGTCGTGAGTAAATTAAAAACATTCCGAGCCGAATCCAGACATGCAATTATGAAATGTGGGATTCCCAAGTTTATATTACTGCGAATGTTACGTGATTTTTTGCGACGAAATTTTTTGTGCAATAACAATTTTTGTAACTTGGAAACAAATTTGGGGAGGAATAGAGCGATTATTTTCAACGATATTTTTTACGTGATTTTTCGCGACGAATATGTGCACTAAACACTCCACAAGTCGGAGATCTGTTTGCAGATCTTCCCATTTGGGGTCATTAGCTTAAAAGCCCGAGCGGCTTTTAGGCTAGTTAAGCATTATACTTAAGTCAACCTCATAATGTATTGGATATTTGGCTCGTGCAATATTCAATAATTGGTGTACTGTCTTTATTTGACAGCTATAAAAACTTTATCTGAGAACTATAAAGACTGAGTTAGTGCAGAAAATACAAAAATACAAATAAACACACATATATACATGTATATATATATATATATATATATATATATATATTCGGATATATGTATATATATATTTATATATATATATATATTCGGATATATGTATATATATATTTATATATATATATATATTCGGATATATGTATATAT
>NC_068982.1:38861758-38866404 GCF_001194135.2 Octopus bimaculoides | reverse complement strand
ATATATGTGTATATGTATATATATATATATATATATATATATATATGTATATATTCGTATATATATGTATACGTATATATATGCATATATGCATATATATGTATTTAAATATGTATATATATATATATATACATATATATATATGTATATATGCATATACATTAATGTATATATAATATAATATAAGGATAAAATCTTTATAAGAATTTATCAAGTAGTTAGCGTGAAAAAAACCTCATGAGGAAAAAAAACCCATCGCTTTTTTCCATAAATATATATAATATAATTTATATAAGGGCAGTACTATACAGTAATGCCTCACGCTTAGAGGGACTTTATAAGTCAAAACTACCAAAATAAGCACATATTTACCAATCGCGATGGAATGCAACTTTCAAAGCTAACCTCCTAAAAACTTTTAACTTAATGGCAAACCACTGGTTTCATAATTAATACAGCAAAACTATGCAGTAAGCTGCATCTTTTATTCATCAGTGCACGTATGTTCAAGGCACATAAAGAATAAACAAAAATCAACATACCCTGATGTAACCAACACAGTACAACGACTTCTGTTCATCCTTATATAACCGTGAAAGAGGTGGGCTTTTCAAGTTACACTTCGGCAACATGTGCTTTTACAGAATAATATTCAGCACTGAATATATTCTAATTATTTATAATATAATATAAGGATAAAATCTTTATAAGAATTTATCAAGTAGTCAGTGTGAAAAAACCTCATAAGGAAAAAAAAACCATCGTTTTTTTTCCATAAATATATATAATATAATTTATATAAGGGCATTACTGCATAGTTTTGCTGTATTAATTATGAAACCAGTGGTTTGCCGTTAAGTTAAAAGTTTTTAGGAGGTTAGCTTTGAAAGTTGCATTCCCTCACGATCGGTAAATATGTGCTTATTTTGGTAGTTTTGACTTATAATGTCCCTCTAAGTGTGAGGCATTACTGTATAGTAATGCCCTTATATAAATTATATTATATATGTATATATATATATATATATATATATATATATATATATATATATATATATATATATATATATATATATATATACATATATATATGTCCATATATATGCCCCAATCCTTCCAGTATCTTCCATATATATATCATTGCGTACCTCTCCTGCCTTCGTTCCAGGGAACAGAGTTGTAGCCCTTTCAATCTGTCCCAGTAGCTCAGTCGTTCCATTGATGCAATTTTATTTGTGTAATGGTTGTTGGACTGCTTCAAGCTCTTCTATCATTCTTGTAGTATAAGGTGACCTTGGCTGAGAGCAGTAGTCCAGTCGGCTGAGGATAAATGACTTCCATAGTGTCATCATAATTTCTTGGTCCCTTGTCCGGAAGGTTCTCAGAATCCAACCGGCCAGTCTTCTGGATATTGCTACCACTTTATTGATATGTATGTGAAATGAGGCATTGTTGTTCATTTCTATTCCAAGATCACACACCGTATTTGATTCTGGGATTGTTGCTCCACTTGATTCAACATACTCATGTGGTGATTCCTGAGCAGTGCTTAACTGGTAACAGAGGGCCTGGAATTTACTTGCATTAAATTACATGCTGTTATCCTTAGTCCATGTATAGATGGCATCTAGATCTTTCTGTAAGAGTGTAGCATCAGACATTTCCTTGACTGACTGTGCGAGTTTTGTGTCGTCGGCATAGCTGGTAAGCATGGCTGCCTCTGTCACTGATGGCATATCTGATAGGGTCATCATGAAAAACAGTGGCCCCAGCACTGTGCCCTGGGGCACTCCACTCACTATTGGTGTCTCTGTGGAGAGAGCTCCGTTGGCTGCTACAGTTTGGCTCCTGTCCTTTAGGAAATCATGCATCCACTCTGACTTTACCAGTGATACTGAGTCCCCGTATTTGTAGCATATCATTCCATGGTCGACCTTGTCAAATGCCTTTGCAAAGTCGAGGTATACCACATCCACATTTGAGCAATTCATTAATTACTTCAGTACCCAGTCATAGTGTCGCAGAAGCAGTGTAAGACAGCTCCTTCTTGGGCGAAAGCCATGCTGGGTGTCAGAGAGCAGGTCATTGTCCTCAAGGAACTCATTCAGTCTTTTCCTGACAATGCGCTCCATGACTTTACTGACGTGGGTGGTCAGGGAGGCAGGTCTATAATTCCTAGCCTCTGCCCTGCTTCCTCCGTTATGGATAGGGCATATTATTCCCTCTTTTAATTTTTGGGGGAGTTTCCCCATCCTGGGGGACTCATGGAAAAGGATTTGAAGTGGTCTAGCTAAAGCACTTTTACATTTCTTTAGGAAGATTACAGGGAATCCATCAGGGCCCGTACCCGAGTTCAAGCTCAGCTCTTCAATGGCTGATATCACATCCGTTTCCTCTATGTTGATGTTATCAATAGTTGCCATTTCACAATGTATGCTGTCGGGGTCAAAGAACCTATCCAGCACATTCACTCGTAGCTTCCCCAGCAGTATACTGAAAGCACTCTTGTATTGTGCAATCAGTAATTCACTGATCCTCTGGGGGTCCACAGTTGGTGAACCATTTTCATTTAATAGTGGTCCTATTTTGTAACGCACTGAAGCAGGTTCTTTCGCGTATCTATAGAAGGCCTTACGGTCCGCTTTAATGTTTTTGATAGCCCTTGCTTCCTTTTCATGGGAAAGTTTGAGTGCATTTTCAATCTCAAGCAAGGTGCATTCAAGGTGGATTCGTTTGAAATCTTTTAGATGTCCATTTAGACAGTTTGAGATTTTTGTTCTTCATCTCATTAGTACCCTTCTATCCCTGGGTATTATATTTTTCTTCGCCCGTTGATTTGGTGCTCTCTTTGGGGGTAAATTTACTGCAGATACCATATATGGTTGCCATGAAGTTCTCTAGTTTCATGTCGATGTTTTCCCCCCAACAGGATGGTGGACCAGTTACATTTCAGGACCTCTTTCTCAATGCCTTTCCAGTCAGCTTTGTGGAAATTCAGGCTAGAGATGAGATAAGCGTTTCTAGTATTTCATATATCCGTGGTCTTTTGTAGTCCATACATCACTAGCTCTATGAAATTATGGTCCGAAAAAAGCTTCAGTGTTACTTTCACGTCATGTATGAGTGTTGAGCTGTTTGTGAAACATAGGTCCAGGATATTCTTTCCCCTTGTGGGGTGATGCACCATCTGCTCCATAAAGAGTGTGTCAGTGAAGTCAAGCAGAGACTCTGCATGTTTCCGATTTTGAAAGGGGACAACCCTCTGGCCATTTTACATGAGGGAGATTGAAATCCCCTAAGAGAAGTATGTGCAGATCATTGTCGAGATTCGTCAAAATGTCTCTCATTTTTTGTATGCACTCTTCAAATGAGTTCTCGTGATCTGGCACATCTGGTGGGCGATATGTGGTACATATTACCAACCTCATCTGTTTAAGTACTACCAGAGTACCACATATAGTGTTGGAGTGCGACAAGAGTACCATGGGCGTGACATCATCTCGGATGTACATTGCCACTTCTCCATGAGACCTTTCTCGTCTATCAGTTCATAGCACGACATACCCTGGTATGTGTACCTCAGTGCCCGATACATCCACATTTAGGTGTGTTTCTGTTAGTGACACGCATATTACTTGATTACATGTCACAAGGTCTCTTAGGTATTGCGTTTTACGTTGGTGGAGTGTTACAAGGCCCCTGATGTTCAGAGAGAGTACTGGCGTGAGTAGCAGGGTGTCAGTGGTGTCCATGGGTCCGGCATGTGTGGGTGTGTCATGGGTGGCCACCCTGGTTCCTTTGTTGTTTGAAGTGGATGCGGGCATTGGTATGTACCTTGTATGTCGGGTGTCTGGCGAAGCCAGGTCAGCTGTTCCACAATTTTCTGCGTAACTTCCAGTACGAGGTTGTAAGATAGGAGGATATGTGTATATATATGTATGTATATATATATGTGTATATATATGTGTATATATATGTGTATACATATGTGTATATATGTATATATATATATATGTATATATATGTATATATATGTGTATATATGTATATATGTATATATATATGGATATATATATATATGTAAGTATATATATGTATATATATGTTTGTATATATGTATATATTTGTATATATATGTATATATATAAGTATATATATGTATATACATATACATATATATCCATATATATATGTGAAGGCGCATGGCTAAGTAGTTAGAGCGTCGAGCTTACGATCATGAGGTTGTGAGTTTGAATCCCGGACCGGGAGTTCTTGAGCAAGACACTTTATTTCACGTTGCTCCAGTTCACTCAGCTGTAGAAATGAGTTGCAACGTCACAAGTGCCAAGCTGTATCGGCCTTTGCCTTTCACTTGGATAAAACTGGTTGCGTGAAGAGAGGAGGCTGGTATTCATGGGCGACTGCTGGTCTTCCATAAACAATCTTGTCCAGACTTGTGTCTGGGAGGGTAACTTTCTAGGTGTAATCCTATGGTTAGTCATGACCGAAGAGGGTCTCAACATGTATGCGTATGAATATATGCATGTATATATGTATATATATAAGTATATATATGTATATACATATACATATATATCCATATATATATGTGAAGGCGCATGGCTAAGTAGTTAGAGCGTCGAGCT
>NC_068982.1:38858619-38861157 GCF_001194135.2 Octopus bimaculoides | reverse complement strand
GCGGGTGGCACATAAAAGACACCATTTCGAGCGTGGCCGTTTTCGTGCGGGTGACACGTAAAAGCACCCACTACACTCTCTGAGTGGTTGGCGTTAGGAAGGGCATCCAGCTGTAGAAACTCTGCCAAATCAGACTGGAGCCTGGTGTTGCCATCCGGTTTCACCAGTCCTCAGTCAAATCGTCCAACCCATGCTAGCATGGAAAGCAGACGTTAAACGATGATGATGATGATGATGATGATGATATATATATGTGTGTGTGTGTGTGTGTGTGTGTATATGGATATATGTATATGAATGTAAGTATATTTATGAATATTTATATACATGTGTATATTTATATGAAAATATATATATGAATATATATATATGTACATATATATGAATATATATGTATATGTATATATATGTATATGTATATATGCATCTATATATGTATATATATATGTATATGTATATTTGTATGTGTATATATATATATATATATATATATATATATATATATATATATATATATATATGTATATATATGTGTATATATAGATGTGTGTGTATACAGTGGGGGGAAATAAATATTCGTACATGTCAAAATTCTTTATTAATTTAATTTCTAATGAACATAAATGGGATATACCAATACTATATTTGCATACACATGCATAAACTAAGAATATGCAAAAGATTGGCAGATAAAGGGCACGGCTAAGGGTACACGATTTGTGCACTCATATGCAAACTTAGTAATGGAATACTTGGAAGAAAAACTTTATGAGAAAGTAGAAAAAACTTTTGATCAGTAGTACATGAAACATATCATTAAAAAGTGAAAATGCTTCCTTGATGATTGCTTTATCTTCTGGGACAAATCGACTGAAGATCTAAATATATTTAACAATATACTAAACACACTTCACCCATCCATCAAATTCCTGACAGAATCCAATTGCAATGAACTACCATTCCTGGATATCCACATAAAAATACAGAACTCCACAGTCACAACAGACATATTTTACAAAAAAGCTGACACTCACCAATATTTAAATTTCTACTCTTGCCATCCATCACACATCAAAAGAAACATCCTATACAGCATGGCAAGACACATCTGTGCTATAGTGACTGACCCCAAAATCCATGAAATCTGACTCAGTGAACTCAAAGGCTTCCTCACAAGACAGAAATACCACTTAGGATTAATTAATGAGGGAATTAAAAAGGCAAAGAAACTGAACATCACCCAACTATGGACACCTAAGAAAAAAGTTAATGAAAACACAATTCCATTTGTTAACACACACAGTCCTGGAATAACCAACATCTTTCACGCCATCAAATCAAACTTATCTATACTCCTACAAATCCCCCAAAATTAAATACCTGATTGAAAATAACACCTTATGGAATAGCAGACACCAACCAAAAAATCTTAAAAACACCTCACAAGGGCAGAATTCAAATCAGAGAATGAATCAGAATTCTTAGTATATACACAACTTCACATACTTGGAAAGTGGTTCCCTCATAAATTTCAAGAGCGGATCCCTTTTCAAAATAAATGCAGATATGAACTGCAAAATGCAAAACCTCATATACTGCAATAGCTGCCGAAATTGCAAAGAAAATTACACTAGCAAAACAAATAATTCCCTCTGCCAATGTGCAAGAATCCACAGGCAACATATCCAACAAGAGGAATTATGCAAGATTCCATTAAGTAAGCATCTGCAAATATGCAGTGACAGAAAATTTTTAATTTCTCCTTTTTACAAATGTGCACGGGATGATCCACAATTCCATAAAGCAATGCAACTACATTTCATCAAAAATTTCTCTCCAAAATTGAATGTTTGAAAGAAAAGCGGAGATAGTACATTTTGTAAGTGTTATACTAATGTTCTCTAATGCAAAATCATGAAACTGAAAGAGGCATGATTGAAGTTACACAGTATAAACATGGACATGTTCCGAAACACACGCACACACACACACATGCACACACACACTTCAAGGGATTCTCCCCAAAATTGAATGTTTAAAAGTAAAGTGGAGAATTTGTATTCTTTATTCCAAATGTGGTTCATCTCTACAAATGTTTATATACATGTGTAGCATTAGGATGTATATATATATTTTTTTCATTTTATTTATTTATTTATTTATTTTTTTTTTAATTGCTAATTTGCAAATATTATAGTAATGTTTTTCGTGCAGAACTACATTTCATAGAAAAATTCCCTCCAAAATTGAATGTTTGGAAGGGGAGACAGTACATTTTGTATTCTAATTATAACTGAAAGAGGAGAAAAAGATAAAGGGGAAGAGAAAGCGAAATGACTTTCAGTGATGACTAAACCACACCTGTTTTTTTTGTTTTCTTTTTGTTTTTTTTTAAAAGAGGTCACCATCTTTAAATCAATTCCAATAATATTGTAAATGATTAAATAAATGAATGAATGGTGAATAGGAAGGGGGACACACCTTCTCTCTCTCTCTCTCTCTCTCTCTCTCGCTCTCTCTCTCTCTCTCTCCCTCTAG
>NC_068982.1:38856797-38857264 GCF_001194135.2 Octopus bimaculoides | reverse complement strand
TATATATATATATATATATATATATATATAGGTATGTATGTGTGTATATATATATATATATATGTATGTATATATATATATGCATGTATATATATATGTGTGTATATATATATGTGTGTGTGTGTATATATACATATACCTGTATATGTATGCATATATACATATATGTGTGTGTGTCTGTATTTGTACCCCCACCATCGCTTGACAACTGATGTTGTTGTGTTTACATCCCTGTAACTTAGCCGTTTGGCAAAACACAGCGATGGAATAAATCCTGGTGTCGATTTCTTCGACTAAAGGTGGTGCTCCACCATGGCTGCAGTCACATGACTGAAACAAGTAAAACAATAAAAATCTCTGGTATTTTAATCCTGAGCAGCACCGGGTGTCTCTGGTAATATATGTGTGTGTGTTTGTGTTTGTGTGTATATATATATATATATATATATATATATATATATATATAT
>NC_068982.1:38845765-38853900 GCF_001194135.2 Octopus bimaculoides | reverse complement strand
CGAACCGTTAAGTGCACGTAAACAAACCAACACCGGTTGTCAAAAGGTAGTGTGGGAGACAAACACAAAGGCACACACACGTACACACGAGACTGGCTTCTTTCATTTTCCGTCTAACAAATCCACTCGCAAGGCTTTGATCGACCCGGGGCTATAGTAGAAGACATTTATCCAAGATGCCACGTTGTGTGACAAAACTCAGAACAAGGTGGTTGGGAAGCAAGCCATTCCCGCGCCTAATTTTATTTTTAAAAATCCATTTTTCAGAAAGTTTTGAGAAAAAAATGTTGAAGGGCTCGTTATGTAGTTATGTCACATATATATAGCTAGAGAGAGAGAGGGATGTTTATGACGAATAATTTTATCAAACTGCATGTTATGAAAATTAGTGGGTCATATCTCCGCTGTATTCTCTGCTTAATATTGTCAACTGGTTATTGCTACGTTAAAAGTAACTTTTCACTGAAAGTTATCAAAATAAGCGTCTGCCACGATGTATATGTTTTACTCACACCCGCTATTACATTTGAAACACTCACGTTCACACATCGTTATATCAAGACGCGCTTTATATATACATTCATGCCTCTGCATTCTTTACTGGTTTCAGTCAGTGAACTGTGACTATATCGGGTCAACGGCTTCAAATATTAACCATATCGACCCAGTACTCATTTAATCTACCCAACAACTTTTTCTCGAAGCGTTTAGTTACAGGACCTAAAGACAAACACATTATTTTAAGACCGTAAACGTAATGAAGAAAAAGAGAGGGAGAGGAAGAGTTTCTGTCTATCAAATTCCAAATTTCTCTCACAAAATATTTGGTCAGTGAAAGACACTTGACCAAGGTGCTATGATGTAACATCGAACTCGGAATCACGCGCTTGCGAAGCGAACTACTTAACTACACGCACACATATACACATACGCACACACAGACATCGCACACGCTCGACCCCATACTATCAATTATACACCTATTTACATGGTCTATGCAATTGTGTTAACGCGGACAAATATATGTAAAGTGTTCGTTCGTTATGTTGTCGAATGTGCTGTAAATTCATTTTGACTTGTTTTTCATAGAAACCGTTATTATTAATAAACGAATTTCGATATAAAATTAACTGGAAAAAAAAATCACTTACATTTTTTAGCGTCCAATTTAGTAACAATCCAGATTGCTGGAAAACTCCCTGAACATTTATGTTAAGTTCCGAAGTCCGCTTTCACTAAAGACCAAATGATCTGTTTGAGACCTGTGAGAAAGAAAAGGATAGATTTAAAAGATCATTGAGCAAAATCGAAAATTAATACAACATAAAAATAAATATATTTACTAGCTTTAACTTCATGTTGATGAAATATATAAGTTTATTTTCTAATAATTTTAATGAAATTATTACAAATTAATGGATTTCTTTTATTTTATACACTGAATGTAAACATTTCGTTACCGTTAAACTTTACACGAGATTTTTACGATCTTTCTACATATTTTTTTACGTCTAGACAAATAATCAAAACAGTGTAGCAAAATCCTATTTCAAAAAAATGCGGTAATTGTTTCGAAAAAATTGTCAGTATATAAAAGATATGAAACCATCAAATTACAATTAATAAATACAATTAAAAAACATAATTATTCTTACAAAATCCTTCGGCAATCTTACATTTGTAACGTTCATATACGTTATCATGGCAAAAGCTCCACTGGATAAAGTACTGAAGTTTTTTTGTTTGTTTTCTTGTTTTGTGTGTTGTTGTTTTTGTGTAGCGCAAACATTGAAGATAGGCAGATACTAGACATAAAACAACGAACAGCTAGAAATAATAGCACATAAATCTCATATCGTAATTTGCCTTAAAAAACGGAAGGACACATTGTATAATATAGTACTGGACACACTAGGTAACCCAGCCCCTACTCCACAAAATAATTGGAGGATCACGGCCTTTGGTCATGTGTCTGCTAAGGGTGGACTAGTGTTAGTACACGCAGCCAACTACAATAACCTTGTCAACCTGCTGCTATAATAGGCAAGATATAAGTGATAACCACGACTGTTAAGAAAAAACAAGTGGATAATTTTAAAACATTTTGATAAATTAATAAAAGTGAAGCATATTAAATGAACAGCCGTATTTTCAACAGTTCTGGTAAATATTTTATAAATATACTTCATAAACACAGACACACTGAATAGTTGATTCGAATGAATAAGAAACAAGAAACTAAATAAACGAAATAACAGTTTCTTACTTTCCAAAAGCAATAATTATTCATTTGACAAGGTTTATAAGACGTTTATAATAGAAGAGTGGTCGTGATTACTTCAGATAAATCTCTGTTTCTTTCTTTTCTCTTTCTTACCTTCATTCTCTTTTTTCTTTCTTTCTCAAGTTAGTAGCGAGCTCGTTAACCGAGTGCGCTTAACTCTTGCTCTCCGATACTCCTCAAGTATCATTTCTAAATTGCTAATATTAGTACTTTACTGGGTGATGAATGCTACGAGCAGTAAGAGCGACAGAGAAAATGTTTTGAAGTATATGTCGTCATTGCCTGTTTCTATCTCAATTTACTTTTATTTTTACGACGGTAAACTGTAGGTTCATTGGTGGGGGCCCTACTAATGACGATGTAAGAAATTTGCTTTGAAAGAATAGCTTAGTAGGATTCGGATGGGGTACACTGAAGAGGTCTCCATTTCCTTCTCTAGACAGGCGTGAAAGACATGGATTTTGATTGGAGAGTAAACGAGAGTGCTTAAATTAATGTAAAAACTAGTTGCTGATATGCCACGAATGTGCATACATACGATTAAATTCAATAACGAATTACAAGCAGCGCTACTGTTTTAAACATTATCAACCATACATATTCGGTTTGCTGCAGCGAAGCACCTGAAGGTTGATTTCTGCATTGCACAGGATATTAAAACATTTGAAATTCAGCTCACCCCCAGATCCCATTCAGGAACAAACAAACAAAACACATACATTGAGTATGGATGGTCGATAACGTTTACAACACTAGCAATACTTTTAATTCGTTACTGATTTTAATCTTATATATTCATCGTCGTGGCATACCAGCAAATAGGTTTTACACTATTTATGTATAGTCATAGACTGGCGATACAATTCGTCTCTGGTTCGATTCTGGTACGTGATGTTGATAAGTCACAAAAATGGCGAAATATCGGTATCCGTCACTTCTGAATAGGATCTGGGGCAAGTTGCCTCGCCTGTCTTTTACTCCCAGGTGTTTCAACACTCAGTGAGATGAGGGAATCATCGTTCAGGCGCTTCACGCAGCGAACAAAGAAACACATTCATTGAGTATGGGCATATGAGATGTGGAGAAGTGTTTATATCAACCAGGTTCGATTAATGCATCGTTATATCTCACCCCACTTCTCTTTCTCACTCACACACACTATCTATCTATCTATCTATCTATGTGTATATTTCCACACTTGTGTGTGGGGGGGGGGAAGTTTGTTTCCAGCACTAAAATGTACTGTCACTATGAAAACCATCGCCAAAACAGCTTCAATATTCAATCGGTCGTGCCAAATCACCAGCATTTAAACAGCTGTACGTAATCGTTCCATTCTACTTGTTTCCTGTCACTGAAACACCTGTATTGATAAGAGAGCTACGCTCTTTATCTTTCCAGGGCATCAGGGACTGGTGGAAGGAAAAGAGGGAGTTTTCTTCAAGTCATAGAGCTAAAAGCATCTACAGATCAGCTGGTAGTGTTAAACTAGCCGATATATTAAGTCTATCAAACAAGCTTTGAACACAAAGAGCTAGAACAAAAACTACCGGGCATCTCGTCTCATGCACTTACAATCCCAACAGTTCACCGCTTCTGGACTGATATTCTATCTCATCCGTGGACTACAGCGCGATTTAAACTAGGAGCGGAGACAGTCAGAACAAATGCCGAAAGGTATTCAGTGTTCTACGAAATGTTACGTAACTTTAATTTATTGATTTTGGTACGTGTCATATCTTTTCTGTCTTTTACTTGTTTCAGTCATTGGCAGCGGCGGCTCATGTATAGGCACTGCAGAACTGCAGCACCCCCTATTTCCACTCGATCTTATCGATAACATTCAATATAATGAGTCCTTTTTTCTTTAATTCTTTCTTTATACTTGTACATTATATAATCCTCAAGCTTAATGTCAGTAGTCATCCCCCAGCTTATGAAAAAAATGCAAAAATCCTTGTATAGAACTGTGCGCTTCACAGTTCCAGCGACGCGGTGTTTGGCTGTTGTGCGCATGCTCATATGTCCGAGGGAGAGAGAGCGCGCTGCGTGAACAATAGTGCCGACCCGGTGTTCCGGTGGAAGATAGTGCTTCTTTTTGACTCCGCGTATGTTGTGCTTAAAAACGTATTTATACTCTTAAATGTGATAAAGTGTAGAATTAAATTATTATCCTGCTTCCAGCTTCAGTATTGCTGCCAGGATTTGAAAAATAGGGCACATTTCCACCCCGCAATTTTGCGATTTTGGGAGGATTTTTGAAAAACAAGGGGGAATTCGCGGCGAAATTCAGTGAACAAATTAAGCACGCTACACGGCAGTGGCTAAAACGCAAACCGATCAAGTTTACGTATAAATTTTCTTTTTATATTTTTGTTTCCTTTTACACAATATTAAAACAAGGGCTAACAATTTTCTAAAGCAGCACCCCCAACTAATTTTATATACGAGCCGACACTGGTCATTGGGTTATGGCTACGGTTGGGTACCACTCTGAAGGGGTTTTGTCGAATAAATCGCCTCTAGTACTTATTACTGTTTTTTTTTAAGGTCTAGTACTTATGGTGTTTCTTTTATCGAACCGCGCTAAGTAACGGTAATGTTAGACACACAAACACACGCGCGCGCGCACACATACACACACATATACAATCCCTACACATTTTCTCTCTTCTTGTTTTTCTGTTCTCTCTCCATTTTTTTCTTCTCAACCCTTTCAATCGAAAAGCGTAAGCTCGAAACGTCAAAGACTTCCATTCTTCCCGAGCATCAAACTAATACATCTGATTGTTGTTCCCTCACTTGTCTTCTTTTGTTTTCTGTAAATTTGAACTGCATACATACATACATACATACATACATACATACATACATACATACGGTAGTCTTCCACACAGTTTCCGTCTATCAAATTTATTCACAAAGCATTGATCGGCCAGGGACTATAGTTGAAGACAATCCTCGAAGGTATTGCGCAGTGGGACCGAAGTCGAAACCTTGTAGCTGCAAAGCGAGTTTCGAAACCAGACAGCCATATCTGCGCCAAGTAGACCATATTTTTTTGCCCCATGGATATTAACTGTTACATATCGAATGAAGACGTACATGGTTCTAACTACTAGTGTCGGATTAAACTAGGAACAAGAGTAAAATATACTTTGCCAGAGGCCTATTGTTAAACTAAATGATTTATTAATAGATCCTCTATTGCTTGCAAATTTTATGAACGATTAGTCGTTTAAGATTAATTGAAAACTTGGAATACTTCAGAACTCCAATACATTAAATGCATGCAAGCCATCAATTCCGATTCAGTGATTCTGTACTTGTTCTATTACAATAGTACTATTTACTGTCGTTAACTTTTATGAACGACTGGGTGTTTAAAGCTGATCCAATACCCAGAATACTTTCAACATCTAATACATGTTAAATTGAACAAATTATAGTAATCAAATTGAATGGCAACAGTAAATGGGCAAGCTTACCTCGTTTTTGTCGGATGCTAATTAATAGACTTGTCGTTCTGTTTCTCTATTTCGATGCATAAATTCGTCATACAATAATTGAGCTTAATGATTAAGATCGCTTGAACGAATCAGATTATTTTACTAATATATTATACATATTGTAATGTTAACAATTCCCATTAAATCAAATCGACATTGTTTACATACATACATACATACATAGTTTCTAGCTTAACCTGGTGTTTTTTTTAGCAAAACTGTACCGTAAATAACAAGTTTAACTTGATATAGTCGCATTTTCAACAGTAGACTAGAAAACAAATTCCGTTACGACAGAAAATATCTTAACGGCATGCCTACACAAGCACGCACTTCTCCTAGCGATTTTGTTTCTTCATAACTTTCAGAACAAGGGATCTTTTTTAAATGAAATTTTCTACAAATATCTCTCACATGGCGTACATTTCGATTACATCAGAATTTCATGTGCAAAAAAATAAAGAAAATAGTGGGCGCGTACATAAACATACTGATACATATATCACATAGCACGCGCGCGCACACACACACACACACACACACATAGTTAATGCAAAAAAAAACGGAGAAAAAAATAAGAAAAAAACAACAACGCGAAGACGTGGTACATGCAATGTATCAATATGTTCAGGGAAGGAAATAAAGGGTGCTTTTTACGTTTCGAGCAAAAGCTCCTATTCAGAAACAGGAGACAGTGGAGAGTCCAAAAGAAAAGGGAGAAAATTAAACTTTGAAATTTAAAAAAAACTTGTCATGTGTGTCGGTATGTGTGTGCGCGCCAACCATTTTTTTTTTTTTTTACATTAAATTCTTATATAATCATAATCTACACCATCTTTAAAATACCGAAATTTTTTTCACAATAAACTCCGATATAATTCCACCGAGGACGACTTTACCTTTCATCCTTTCGGGGTCGATAAATTAAGTACCAGTTGCGTACTAGAGTCAATCTAATCGACTGGTCCTCTCCCCAAAATTTTTTGGCCTTGTGCCTAGAGTGGAAAAGAACAAATTCCGATATACAGGGTGTCCACAAAGTCTGGATATATGGGGATTAACAAATACTTTAAGAAATTAATATTTCTTATATTTAATTGTTTATGTTATGATTTTATTTACTTCAAGTACCCGCATGGGGATTAACACATACTTTAAGAAATTATTATTTCTTATATTTAATCGTTTATGCTATGATTTTATTTACTCCATGTACCCAGACCTTGTTGACACCCTGTATAATTAAACTATATTTGCTGAAAATTTCATGAGACAAATATCCATTTTTCTGGAAGTTATGAAGAAACAAATTCAAGCGGGAAAATTATTTTTAAAAATCCTGTTAAGGTTGTGAATAATTTATACATCTTAGTTCCTTCAATAACAATCTAAAAATATATTAGCGAATTCATGTAGTGATGTAACATTTCGGTTTGGCTCAAAACGAATTAAGCCTCTATATAGGAAAAGGTCACGCATTAATATTCGGCACGATGAGAACGTCTTAATCATTGCCGCCAGGGTTAATGTCCTAAAGTTTTCGAACATATCAATTTGTAAGTAAATATCATACTTTTATGTGCAAATAAATGAATAGTGACATTATTGTATTCATTTTCATCCATTCATCTTTTGCTAGCTGGTGTGTGTTTATATATATATATATATATATATATATATATATAACTCTTCGAAACGCTTAGTTTAGAATAGGGCACAGCTGATGAAGGAAATATTTTCTATGTGGCCTGTTTGTTTTCTGTGCTCTGTTTTTCATTTTGTCCTCGTTTTTTTGTAACGTCCTGTACCCAGATATGCATCTATATATACATGTAGATGTAGGTATGTACATACATGTACGTATATATGCATATACTCACATATTATTTGTATTATTATTATTATTATTATTATTATTATTATTATTATTATTATTATTATTATATATATATATATATGAGAATTTACGAAAAAAGCAGCAGACGAAAACAGGTGGTGTAAGCAACAAATGGATGTATTAGTTTAACGCTCGGATGGTGGACTCTTCCGTCGAAGACGACGTATGAGCGTCAGCTTTGCCGAACGACCAGCACAATTTTTTTGTTTATAATGATCAAATGTATGTGTTGTATAGTAGCTCACTCCTTCCTTCAAATCGACGTTGCCTGAACAGGTGCATGTGTACCACACGTCAGGTGTCGAAATTATGTGTGTGTGTGTGTGTGTATGTATTATTACATACATACATACATACAGTGTATGTTTACACACACACACACACACACACACACACACACACACACACACACACACACACACACACACACACACACACACACACA
>NC_068982.1:38843289-38844734 GCF_001194135.2 Octopus bimaculoides | reverse complement strand
TAAAACCTACAAAACTGAAGAAATTAGGATTTTTGCGCGCTAGATTATTTATGATACAGTTCGATATGAATGCCGTGTGTGTGTGTGTGTGTGTGTGTGTGTGTGTGTGTGCACGCGCGTGCTACAAATATATATATATATATATATAAAGTTGTTTATTATAGCCGGTCAGAGAGTGACCATTAGTTTCACACTTATAAAGCATATAGCTGTATAGGCCACTGGTCAGACTCAAATGGTCCTGACTCTGACGAGTCGCCTATACAGTTAAGCGCTTTATAGCGGAAACCAATGGTCACTTTCTGACTGGCCGTAACAATCAACTTTCTAAATATATTACTGCTTTAATGTTTTAGAGTGTGCTTCGAATATATGAATTGTAAATCAAGACGAAACTAAGTCACCGGCATACTTGAACCGATAAGCCTATTCACATACACATGCACACATATCTAGATTACTTTGGTTTAATCACAGAGACGTTTCACTGTCATACAGTTGGTATTTATCATAAAATCAGTTAAGCCGCATCTAAACAACACAGATGACAATATTCTGTAACAAAACTGAGAATAGACTTACGTATGGGCGCAGGTATGGCCCTTGTGGATAAGAAACTCGCATTGCAACTTCGTGGTTTCGAGTGCAGCCCCACTGCACGATACCTTGGGAAAGTATCATCTGCTATATATATATATATATATATATATATATATATCATCTTCGAAACGCCTAGTTTAGAATAGAGGCAGCTGATGAAGGAAAAGTTCCATAAGTGGTTCGTCTGTTTTCCTATGTGTTCATTCTGTTGTCCGTAAAAATAAGTCCGTTTTTTGTGCTTTGTTTATGTTCCCGTTTCTTTTTTGACGTGCTGTACCCGGATATGCATCTATATATACATGTAGATGTAGGTATGTACATATATGTATGTATACATGCATATGCTCATATGTCATTTGTATTATTATTATTATTATTATTATATACAAATCAAATTTTTATATATAAAAGCTGGAGATGCAAATAACGCAGAAATAAATCTAAGACATTTCAATTTAAGAGTGAATTTAATAAAAATGATTTTAAAAATTATATAAAGAAAATATTACCAGTTTCGATGAATCTCATCAAATATCAGTAAAAATTTATAAAAAATTTAAAGTAAAAACAGTTTATCTTCTGACTGAAGACATGTTCTTAACCCCAATGACAGAAGATAAACTGTTTTTACTTCAAATTTTTATAAATTTTTGCTGATATTTGATAAGATGAGATTCAGTGAAACCGGTAATATTTTATTTATGTAATTTCTAAAATCATTTTTATTAAATTCCCTCTAAAATTGAAATGTCTCACACTTACTTTTGTGCTATTTCCACCTCCATCTCATATATATATATATATGTATGTATATATATAATTAATCCCAAAAAATAAAACGAAGA
>NC_068982.1:38841960-38843023 GCF_001194135.2 Octopus bimaculoides | reverse complement strand
CATATATATATATATATGTATGTATATATATAATTAATCCCAAAAAATAAAACGAAGAAAAAACACACAAAAAGAAAAAAAACAACAATGCGAGGACGTGGTACATGCAAAGTATTAACAGATGCTCAGGGTAGGAAAGAAAGTTAGTCAGAAATAGGAGACAGAGGAAAGTCCAAGAGAAAAGGAAGACGGAGAAAAAAAATCGCCAACAATCCACATGTACTTACTAACCCGAAGGCACTATAATCCCAGAGTCACAGGCAGTGAAAGACTTGGGGATCAGCATGTGCAATGACGCAGCATATCATATGCACATAAGCAAGATGGCAGCAAAATGCAGACAACTGGCAGGATGGATACTGAGATCCTTCAAGACAAGAGACCAAGAAAGTATGTTGACCCTGTGGAGAACCTTTCTTCTCGGCCGCCTGGACTACTGTTCCCAGTTATGGTCACCACATAGTGCCAAACTAACAGCGGAGCTTGAAGCAGTCCAACGCCACTACACTAAAAAGATTCAAACAGTGTAGTGGATGAGCTATAGGGATAGGCTGAGAAAACTACAGCTTTACTCCATGGAGTGAAGGCGTGACAGACACACAACAATATACATTTAGGAAAATCCTAGAAGGGTTAATACCTAACTTTGGCATTGAGTGTTATACAAGTGCCAGAACTGACCGCCATTGCATTGTACCAAAGGTACTGTCCACTACTCCATCTAAATTCAGGACTAAGTATTGCAATAGTCTAGGGTTCAAAGGCCCACAGCTTTTCAATGCCCTGCCACAAAAATTAAGAAATTTGCATAAGGTGGAAGTAGATGTCTTCAAAAAGGAATGAGACATCCTCCTCTCCACAATGCCGGATGAACCAACAGCCCGATTGAGGTGCAGACGGGGGTTGCGGAGTCAAACTCAATTATACATCAAATGTACCAACAGCGGGGGAAAAGGCACATACTGGAGTGGTGATGTGAAACACCCAGACTGAGGAAGTCAGAAAGACCATGGTGGTGCTCCATATATATATATATATATATATATATATATATATATATATA
>NC_068982.1:38839728-38841435 GCF_001194135.2 Octopus bimaculoides | reverse complement strand
TTCTCTGCGGTATTAAATCCCACACAAGTGATACTAAATCCCACGCATTGATTCCTGGGACACTTAAGTAACATTTAGCTAAACAAGCAGTAACAAGGAAAATGCCACTTGTATTTGAACACTATGCAAATATTCTTTTAAAAAACTTTTCTTTTAATTTTTCCAAAATTTAATTGTTTCCTATACTTACAGTTGAAAAAGTCTCAATAACTGAAACCGGTACTGAAATGTTTTTTATAAAATTATTTTAGCATTTTCTACCTTGACTTTTTTTCCATATATATATATATATATATATATATATATATTCGCGCGCGCATACATACATATACGGCATTCCTATATATATGGGTGGGGGCACATTGGAGACAAAATATATTTTTTACAGATGTTTACTACTTTGCAAAAACAAATTACCTTCTCTAAATGTATTAAAAACATGATAATATTATCTGGTCACTATTTCAGCGTATAAAGACAAATTTAGCTGGGACAAAATGAGCAACCCGAAACTAGGTAAATTTGCCGCTTCAAATTCTCCAGAATCACATGTGGAAATAGATTCACACACATTAATATCCATCCCTATACATAAAAAGATCCGAAATGCAAAAAAAAAAAAAAATATTCAAAATATCTTGATCAAATGAAAGAGGATCATGAAATAATGGCACATGATATGAAATTTACGAAACTCGACTAAATTTTTTTTTTAATGATATTCTCTATAGTTTCTTCGCGATCTTTTGGAGTGGCTCTCTTCCATATATATTTACACACCATGCAGTTAAAGAAAAGAAATTAATAAGCAAAAGGCATGACACTATAAAAACAATGGTTATGTTATGAACTTCATTGGCTTACAGCTGTTTCTGCAATAAGATGCAGTGATATCATAGCTGAGTATCTGAATAGCATCTTATATCTTCATCGGAGCTTCGAATATGAAGTGCAATTTATCTGGGAAGAAAAGAATTACATTTGTGCAATATATAGTGAGAAGAAATTAGTGTGTGAAAAAAATGACTTGGAATCCAACAGAGAAAAGAATATTGATTGTTAAACACCAAAAACTATCCAGATAAAGTGGATCAAAGTTGAGGAAAAATTTCTTAAAGAAAAAAGTACCTACCACCTGACTATGTTTCGAACTCTCTCAACTTGAATAACAATTACGCTGACTAAACTTTTCTACTGAGGGTGATGCAATAGTTGCAATGTAAAGATTTCGAACTGGTAGGGAGAAAATTAGGAGAAATCAGAAATTACTCATTTTACAGCGGTTACTAAATTTGGCCAGCCCCCATTATATTTACATGTGCGTGTATACATATATATTTATATGTTTTTGTGCCCTTCCCCACTACCTGTCAGCCGGTGTTGGTATGTTAACGTCCTCCTAACTTAGCAGTTGGGAAAATTTTTAAAAAAACTAATACTGGGTCCGATTATTTTCGACCGAAGGTGGTGTCCCAGCAGCATGGTCTCAATCCAATGAATAAAACATATAAAAGATAAAAAGGATGATAACATTTTTATACACGACATGAAATCAAAATAGGAAAAAATTTGAAATCAATGAAATCACAAAATAGCATAAATAAAACTAGATCTTACTCACAAATTGTAATCCTGTCAAAGATGTTATTTTGTATGGAATGTTTTTTTTTTGTTTTATTGTTTTATCGTTTTTTTTTTTTTTTTTTT
>NC_068982.1:38831181-38839718 GCF_001194135.2 Octopus bimaculoides | reverse complement strand
TTTTTTTTTTTTTGTTTTTTGTTTTTTCTTGATTTGAAACAGATACTGTGTTGTATTTTTGAAGAGTAATCCTGTTTTGCAAATATGTTTTTTTTATTTTCTTTTTTAAAATCTGATCAAGGGATCTGTAAACAATCACAGGTGTGTGACGAATTGTTTTGTTATTAATAGCCAGGTAATTAAGCTAATAACGATCACAATCAGTGTCTGCGTTGGTAAAAATGACTTCCAAAGTACAATAATGATTTCCTACACTGGCAAACGTCCACCGATTCTTAGAAGCTTATATATTCATATTTAATCCATCCCATAATAAGCATTCAGCCGGTAGTTTAAAAAAAAGTGTGTCACTGCACCCTAGCAAAGCGTGTCAAATTTCTGAGTGCACATAGGCCTAAACAAGGCCTATGAATGAAATGAAATATAAGTACTTAAATACAGGCGGGGATCTGCTATTATGGAACTAGTTTTGCAACCATGTGCTTTCCGATTCAGTTTCTCTAATCCCTGGTAGACCAATGCCTTGTGAATGAAAATGTTAGACAGATACTGAAAAAAAAAAACATATATATGTACATATATTTATATTTATATTGTGTGTGTGTGCTTGTCCCCGCCCACTACTTAAAACGACTGCTGCTGATTTGTATACATTTCTGTAATCCAGTGGTTCCCTATCTGCGGTACGCGAGGGCTTTCCAGGTGGTACGCGAGCACTTTCGGGGTAATATGCAATTTTTACTTTGTTTCCAATATTCGGCCAGTATGTGATTAATGCTTTCCAAATCAATCAACCAGTAATCAGTACTTTTCGATTACTGGCATACCAGTGGTTACCTTTTATTCACTCTCTGTACAGTGATCAGCGCCGTCCAACCAATGCGCGTGACCTCGAGCATGACGTGATGCTATGTGTGACCTTGAGGGGCACGCGCCTATAAAATGCGCCGTGTGCTCTTAAATGACACCTGTTCGTTTGGTTTCTGGTGTGTGTCTTTGTTCTCTCTGGGCTGGGTAGAAGCTGACAGGGTGCTAGCGAGGAAAGCATGCCGTTACAAGTTAATATTTTCTTCACAAAAATGTTACTTTCATACCTATAATTTTCTTATTGTGTATATTATTATTAGTAGTAGTATTAATATAATTTTGTATGTTTTTTTTTTAATTTTTGTATTTCTTTATTTCTTGATTGATTAATTTATTTTTTTTACTTTTCCACAGGATTTGATAACATGCTGAAGCGAAACTATGACCCTGCGTACATAAAGTATAGCTTCATTGCAATCGAACGTGAAGGAAAAGCTCTTCCGTAGTGTGTGGTCTATATGAAGTCCCTTTCCAGTGCGGCCATGAAACCCAGCCTGCTCAAACATCATCTTGAGACGAATCACGCGGTGAAGAAGGACGGAGATCAGAGTTACTTCCAGCAACTTGGCGAGAACGTAAAGCAGCAGCGCATCGACAAGACTAGCCAGATCTACCAGAAGAGGGCAGGAACTGTGAAAGCATCCTATGAAGTTGCTCTCTTGGTGGCCAAAAACGTTAAAGGCGCATACCATTGCAGAGTTTCTCGTCATGCCAGTGGCAAAAATCTTGGTCAGGCACGTGATTGGAAAGGAGGAAGCGGCGAAGTTGGAGAGTGCTTCCCTCTCTAACAACACTGTACAGCGCCGTATCGAGGAGATGTCGGTCGACATTACCGACCAAGTGAATGAGGGAGTGAGAGCCTCATAGTATGGGTCTGTCATTCAACTCGACGAATCGACGGACGTCACCAACTGCTGTCGACTATTTGCCTACGTCCGCTTCACGCAGAATAATGCTGTGAAGACTGAGCTATTGCTGAGCCAGGAGATGTCCAGTACAACGAAAGGAAAAAATATTTTCGACGTTTTGGACAATTTCTTCAAGCAGAATCAACTGGATTGGGGTAAGTTGGTCGGATGCACGACAGATGGGGTTCCATCTATGCTCAGTCGAAAGTCAGGTTTTCAATCCTATGTGTAAGCTGTGTCACCAAACGCCACCGCTGTCCATTGTTTCATACACAGATTCACCTTTTGTACTCAGGTGCTTCCTCTGAATTTTTGATCATGCTTGAACCGAGTTATCAGAATCGTGAATTTCGTCGAAACATCGGCTCTGAATACACGTCTGTTCAAGTTGCTCTGCGAAGATTTCGGCTTCGACCACATCTGTCTCCTCTACCACACAGAGGTAATGCGATGGGGCGTCTCTTTGAACTGAGGGATGAACTTGTTTTCTTCACGGAGAAGGAACACGATTTTCAAAAAGATCTGGAGGACGAGGAGTATATCTCAAGGTTGGCCTACCTGTCGGGCATTTTTGGAGCCCCTCAATCACTTAAATCTGTCGTTTCAAGGGCCCAACTACACTGTCACAGAGATCACCTCAAAGCTGGGAGCGTTTGTCCGGAGGTTGGATCTATGGTTGAAGAACGTGGAGAGCAAACGCTACGGAATGTTCGAACTCCTGGCTACACTTGGCGGCGAGCCCAATGATGAATTTGCCCAAGAAATCGTCGGTCACCTCTCACTGCTCAAGACTGAGTTACTGCATTAATTCCCGGACGTGATATGTTGTGCCTACATCGTTAATCCATTTTCCGTTGATCCAGCCGAGTTACCTGTCGGAACCGGGGAGCAAGAGAAACTCATAGATATCTAGGCTGACGAGATAGCAAAGACGAAGCACAAAGAATGCTCTCCTATAAACTCCTGGCTAAGCATGGCCTTCTCGTACCCGACGCTATCCCGTCACGCTGTTCCCTAGTTACTAATTTTCCCTTCTCGTGGGAGTGTGAGCAGGGGTTCACAGCCTTACTGGCCATCAAGTCGAAGAGCCAGAACCGTCTTGCTGCGCCCGGCCATGATTTCCGATGCGCTGTAAGCAAGGTTATGCCCCGCATTGACCAGCTGGTGGAGAAGAGACAGATTCAGCCCTGGCATTAAACTGGGTTGTGTTCTTTGTTGTTAGTTCTTTGTGTTTTCTACTTGTGATTAAATTAATGTTTGCTCGTATTGAGTTTTTCTGGAACCAGGTGGCACGTGGCGGCTGTACGAAACCTCCAAGTGGTACGCGATCACAAAAAGGTTGGGAACCACTCATATAATCTAATAGTTCGGCAATAAAGATCGATAGAATAAGTACAGGGGTTGATTTGTTCGACTAAACTTCTCAAGGCCAGGGTGTTACATGGCTGCACTTCAACAACTGAAATAGGTAAATGAAAGAAGATAGGGTGACATCACAAACAGGAAGCAAAAATAATCCTTTTTTCTAAAGGCACAAAGCTTAAAATATTTTGGTGAGGGTGGAGGTGTAACTCGATTCCATCGATGCCAATACTTAACTGGTACTTATTTTATCGACCCCGCTAAGATGAAAGGTAAAGACAATCTCGGCGGAAATTTAACTCAGAATGTTAAAGCTTTAACGTTATATTATTATTGTGTCTAAGGCAATGAGCTAAGAGACTAGCTAGCACACTGGACAAAATGCTTAGTGGCGTTTCTTCTGTTCAATAACGGTTTCAAATTTTGCCACAAAGGCAGCCATTTTGAGGAAAGGGATGTGTTGATTACATCGACCCCAGTGTTCAACTGGTACTTAATTTATCGACCCAGAAAGGATAAAAGGCAAAGTCGGCCTCCGTGGAATTTGAACTCAGAACGTAGCGACGTGTGAAATACCGCTAAGCATTTCGTCAAGCGTGCTAACGATTCTGCCAGCCCGCCACCATAATAATAAGAAGCGGTAAAAATACTGTATTGGAAGCTGTGTGAAAATTGAGGATTAGGGAGAAGTGAGACATGGTACGAAAACAAACCACAGAGAATGATAGAGTCGGAAACTCGCAAAATCTCGTCGGATTTTCCAGTGCAAACGGATTATGTACTTGAGCACATCAAGCCAAACCCAGTGGTGGTGGACATGGTAAACCACATGTGCACTATAATTGATGTTATGTGCCCAGTTGACACATGAATAGTTAAGAAGGTAGGCGAAGAAAATAGACATACAAGATAACCCGACCGAGGAAGATGGCAAAGGTGAAGATAGTGCCAGTTATTGAAGGAGCCTTGGGGACAGTATCAAAAAGTATTGAGAGGAATAGAGTGCCCAGTATAGCTGTTGAAAAAAGGTTGCCTCCTTGGCATAGCTAGAATCATCAGGAAAGTATTAAATAGTCGAAGAGAACAAACAGCATGGTGCCGTAGGCTACAGGTAGCAAACCTGCTACAGTTGCAAGACTCCAGGAGTTCGAACAAAACTCAAGTTAAAAGAATAATAATAACAATGATAATCTTTTCTACTAAAGGTACAAGGCCTGAAATTTGGTGGGAGGGGAGTAGTCGATTACATCAACCCCAGTGCTTCACTGGTACTTAATTTATCGATCTCGAAGGGATGAACGGCAAAGTCGACCTGGGCAGAACTTGAATTCAGAACGTAGCGACGGTCAAAATATCGCTAAGCATTTCGTGCAGCCTGCTAACGATTCTGCCAGCTCGCCTCCTAAATAACAATGATGATGATAATTAATAATAATAATAATCTTTTCTTTTCATTTCCTTTAGGGCCTGCTCGTATGTACCATAAAACATTATACATGTGGATGAGAAAAAAAAAGTGTGAGGATGAACAAAGTTATATAAAAATGAATAATGATAATTGTAATAAAACATGTTTTAATATAAGATTTCAAATTTTGGGACCAGGCCAGCAAGTTCCGGGGGGGGGGGAGTCAATATCATCGACCCCAGTGCTTAACTGGTATTTATTTTATCGACCCCGAAAAGATGACAGGCAAAGTCGACCTCTGCAGAATTTGAACACAGAACTTAAGACGGGCAAGATGCCGCTATGCATTTCACCCGGCATACTAACAATTCTGCCTGCTCACCACTGTAACATATATTAATATATGAAAGCTACTAATCTTACGCTTTTGAAAAATAGTTCATCAGTGATAGATTCGTTCGAAAATTTACACGACGAAAGGAACTGTAAATTTAATCAATTTGATACTGATTTTTACCCCTCTGTCGCAGAGGGACTATTAACTAAGAGTTTTAAACTTCGCCCGCAGATATACCTCGATAACGGATCTGGGCATCGACTTCATTACGCATGCCAGAAAATCACTTCTATGTTTTGACAGTTCTTTCTGCATAAAACGTAATGGACCTGAGGTTCGATGTTCAAACGGGTTGTTATGATGGAGTAGAAACCTTATAGGCTTATTTCTTTTAAACAAAATAATTTCTAGTTTCAAATTTATTGAGTTACGATTAAACGGAGTCGATGGTTTTATTCTGACACGTAATAACAACGGACACCAACTGGACTCTCTTAGGAAAGATCTAATTAATATATTTAAGATGCCACAAAATTACAGTTAGTACTAGCACTAGTATAGCAAATTTCTTAGATATTATGAACCTAAATTTAGGATCCTTCAACCCCTATAGAAAACCTAATGAAGTCATATATTATATGAATCAAAGTTCTAATCACCCACTTATCATTATCAAGAACTTACCTACAAACATTAGCCAGAGAATATCTAAGATTTCATCCAATAAGGAAACTTTCGACCTTAGCGCTAATTTTTCAACGATGCCCCGAGAAGTGGCTTCAATGAAACAAGATAGGAAATACTAATACTAAGAAAACCAGGAAAGGTTAAATTATATGGTACAACCCGTCTTTTATCTTAAACCTTAAAACCAACATTAGGAAGTCTTTCCTGACATTTTCCTAGCATCCATTAGTTTCACAAGATTTTTAATAGGTTTAACCTAAAAGTCACTTATATCTGCACGGACAATTTCGCCTCTTCTTTTGCTAGAATTAATAGAAAACACGCGCCTCTATTAATGAACCTTTACCTCAGTGCAACTGTCTCAATGAAAGTACATGCCCCTTAAACGGCAAATTCCATTAAAAAAAGTGTCGTTTACTTCGCTTAAGTATCAGCTGACAATAATAGCAATAATGCAAAATGCTATGTAAGCCTTACTGAGAACACTTTTAAATCGAGCATACTTAACTTATACATACTTTCAGACACGAGAACAGAAAATCTGCGACGACTCTTTCAAAGCATATTTGCAATTTAAAAAACAAAAGAACCAACTTCAGCATTAACTGGCTCATTATAGAATCGGCCCCAGTACATTTTATCGGTAATAAATGCCTGGCAGAAAAGTTTGAGATCCTGTCCCAGTACACTTTATCGGTAATAAATGCCTGGCAGAAAAGTTTGATATCCTAACTCTACCACTCAGACTGTTAAACTCCAAATCGGAGTTGATTTCTTCGTGTCCCCACCAAAGAAAATTCCTTCTAAATGTTTTTGACCTGCCAATTGGTTAACACTTAGTATGCTCTTAACCATCCTGCCCATCTCTGCAATGTTCACACGTCTGCTAGTTGCCTCACCAATAGACTGTTTTCTACACAGCGCTATATATGAACTGTTCAAACATACGCAAAAAATAGAAAAAGAATCATTCGTTTATGATCTCCCCTTGTTCAAACCGGTCGACGTAACGGATCATCTTTTGGTAGAAGCTATCGCAGTGTTCATGAGTTATTTCATCGACCTTTTCAGATATCAATTGGTAAAGCTCCGGCTGGTTCTTTGCCTCGCCTTGGATAACCGAGCATTTCCAAACGGAAAAAAAAAGAGTTAAACTACATCAGCCTTACGAGAAACTAGCTTCGAATCGATTTGGGGTCATTTATTCTTTTGAAGATGAAGACTCCTACTTTCTACTGTTTGCAACACTTCAGCTCATACCTGTTGACCATTTTCTGCGTTTTAGCTTGTCTTACAAAGTCCCTTTGAAAAATTCAAATTTGATTGCAAAGAATTCAAATTTGATTGCAAAGAATTCAAATTTGATGGCAAAGAATTCAAATTTGATGGCAAAGAATTATTATTGTAACATAGACACGCATGTATGCATATATATAGGCTTATATACATGCATGCGTATATATTATGTAGTAATATGCGTGTATATATTCACCTATATATGCGCCAGTATGTGTGTGTGTGTCTGTGTTTGTACTCCCACCATCGCTTGATAACTGATGTTGCCGTGATTACGTCCCCGTAATTTAGCCGTTTGGCAAAACACACCGATAGAATAAGTAATAGGATTACAAAGAAGAAATCCTGCAGTTGATCTGCGCCTGTCCGCGCGTGTGTGTGTGTGTGTGTGTATCCATAAATGTGCATAGATATACGAGTGTGTGCGTGCGAATCTGTTCAACTTTTGTTTTACCCCCCCCCCCTCCGTCCACCCGTTCCACAAGTCACGATTAACCACCTCTTCCGGCGCATGCATGTGTGTATTCATGTATCTGTATTGTGTGTATATGTTTGGAGATGTGTGGGTGCAAATACCCACTCACATATGTTTGTAAGTATATGTGTGAGAGAGAGAGAGAGAGAGAGAGAGAGGAGTGAAGAGAAAGGGAAAGAGACAAGAAAAGAAAAGGAAGAGTGGGTGAGGTTGATGACGAGTATGATGATAATGATGATGACGACGATGATGGTGGTGATGATGATGATAATGATAATGATGATGGCTCTCCACTCGAGTCCGAGGAAGATTGTTAATTGACATGGGGACAGTCAACAGTTCTCGTGAGTAAATTTTAGGTCCAGTAAGGTTTATAACGACGCCTCGTAGTTCCTTTCCTATGGGCATGATTGAGAGACAAACCGACGCAAGATATATGTGCCAATAAAAATTATATGTCTTGGACTGAGGGAGAGACATGATGCCTAACTGCTGTTAGGAATCTTCAAAAGGGCCAAGATCATTCCTTGTACAACGGATTCTTATCAGAGTAATCTATGAACATACTTTGGCGAAAATGCCTGCAAACATACAGCTCGTTGTGTGTGTGTGTGGAACATACTTTATTGATAAAGCTGCAAAGACATCACAAAAAATGCTACTCAGAGTTTCAAGTTCCGGTTTGTCGAGAACGTGAAACTCGGAGTAACAGTTTTTGTGATGTTTTTGAAGCTTTATTAATAAAGTATATTACTTTACCTCCGGTATTCGAATAATATTTTTTCTACCTTCTTTCACATTTATGTCATTACTCTGGTGTCTATATATATATATATATATATTATTGTAACAGAAAATAACTGAGAATGTCTGTATGTGTGCATCACTAAATCTCGAGAACTAACCAACCGATTTCATTCAAATTTTACACTTACACTACCTAGGGTCAATGGAGTGTCATGGGCCAAAAAACCATTCAACTTCTGGCCTAATGCAAGCCCAGTGCAATCTCTTACACTGTTTCGGTATTACGTGTCAAAAGTGAAACAACACCATCTCTACTGGAACGTGAGATAATAGTTTCAGTTTTAATAGTTCTGCTATTAATACTTTCACTATGTATATAACATATACATAGTGAAACTATTACCTCACATTACATATATGCATGCATACATACATTATGTATATATATAT
>NC_068982.1:38830038-38830616 GCF_001194135.2 Octopus bimaculoides | reverse complement strand
GTGTAACTTTCGATGCCAAAGTTTGGGACAATTCCTTCGAGGATCTTCCAGATGTATATTATGGCATATCTTTCTCGTCTACGCTCTAAGGAATAGAGTCTTAATCTCTTGAGTCTTTCCCAATAGCTTATATGCTGCATAGAGGCTATCTTCTTCGTGTAACTTCGTTGGATTGCCTCAAGTTCTGAGATTAATTTGACACTGGTTGGTGACCATAGCTGAGAGCAATAGTCAAAGTGGCTTAGAACAAGTGTCTTCCAGAGCACCATCATGGTTTCCTGATCTCTTGTTCTAAAAGTCCTTAGAATCCATCCTTAGAATCCATCAGTCGCCTGCATTTCATTGACAATTTAGCAACATGAACATGAAAGGATGCATTATTACTCATGTAGATGCCCAGGTCTCGCATTGTCTATATATATATATATAGAGACGTATATGTATAGATGTATATATAGACATGCATATACATAGATTTATATGTACATACATGTATATATATAGATTTACACGTATATATATATATATACTTATATATATACGTATATATATATATGTATATATATATATATATATAT
>NC_068982.1:38828243-38828930 GCF_001194135.2 Octopus bimaculoides | reverse complement strand
ATATATATTGTAAGCAAACTTATTAGCGGTGTGTGTGTCGGTATTCTACAGAAAGGAGAGGAATTCGCGAACGCAGGATGGCTGTGAGGACAGTTTGGAAAATCGGGTGAATACTTTTAAGAAAACAGAAAAAAAAGAGACCAGCAAGTTTCCACAAGGAATCGAGCCCTGCACATACAGGGATGTATGAAAAGTTTTGAGCCTTCAAGGCCTTGAAGTCTTGTACCTTCATCAGAAGTCTTGTATCATGTTTTGTTTTTCTGAGGCTCAAGACTTTTCATACACCCCTCGTATGTGTGTGTAAGAGAGAGATTTTGTGGTTGTATTTGTCCTCTACTAGCGCTTAATAACCGATGCTGGTATGTCTATGCCCCACACCCCGCACACTCTCTAACGTAGCAGTTCGGAAAAAAAAAGACACCGATATATTATGTACCAAGCTTAGGAAAACAAGTAAATACTGGGGTGAATTTGTTCGGCTAAACCAATGTTTTTCGACTTATTTCTTTACCTATGGACCCGTTTGATTCCTATTTTATTCAGATTGATCCTCATACGCTTTCAATGTTTCAAAAATATTTAAATATTAAATATTAAATAATATTTAAATATTATTAGAAATTGTATTTCAAAATTTGTTAAAATAGTTTGTGTATTGTAGAAATATAACCAATTTATTGTACATAA
>NC_068982.1:38823700-38828233 GCF_001194135.2 Octopus bimaculoides | reverse complement strand
CGGTTGAGAACCATTGGTCTAGGCAGGTGCTTCAAGGCGGTGCCCCAGCATGGCTGCAGTCTAATTACGGAAACAAATAGAAAGAGAAATGATAGCTAAAAGATATGTCTGAGAGAGAGAGAGGGATAGAGAGATTAAAGACAGTAAACAAACAGGAGAAATAGAACAACACATGAGTGTATATACTTTGTGTGTGCATGTGTAGCATATACATGCATGCATACATACATACATACATACATACATACATACATACATACATACATACATATCGTGTAATATATTTGGACGTGCACCAAACTATTTGTCAGCCTATCAAAGTTTTCTCAGTCCTAATTATTTCGATTGATTCGATCTCCTTATATAAATAATATCTATTATATTGAACTCGGGATGTAGAGAAACTTACGTAACTCAATACGACGAGTCTTTAGCGTATTTACTAAGCTTCACCATCCGATTATAAAGATAGGCGTAAGAGTGGCTGTGTGGTAAGTAGCTTGCTTACCAACCACATGGTTCCGGGTTCAGTTCCACTGCGTGGCACCTTGGGCAAGTGTCTTCTACTATAGCCTCGGGCCGACCAAAGTAGACAGAAACTGAAAGAAGCCCATCGTATATATGTATATATGTATGTTTGTGTGTCTGTGTTTGTCCCCCCAACATCGCTTGACAACCGATGCTGGTGTGTTTACGTCCCCGTAACCTAGCGGTTCGGCAAAAGAGACCGATGGAATAAGTACTAGGCTTAGAAAGAATAAGTCCTGGGGTCGATTTGCTCGACTAAAGGCGGTACTCCAGCATGACCACAGTCAAATGACTGAAACAAGTAAAAGAGACCAGATAGACACTTAACAGTCACGTCTGCTAGAAATAGCAGCCAAATAGTTTTCTTTAAAGCACAACCTATCCATTTGAAAGGGAAAGGACATACTTAGATGTGGTACTGGGTAGACTATACCGAGAAAAAGACAGGATATATAAGGCTTTATGCCAGCTCAATCAGAGCTGATATGGGGCTAATTTTAAACAACAGCGTTAAGAACTGTGTCGGGTAAATGAGTAAATCACTTATAAAAGGAATTAAACAATAAAATCAAACGTCATTAAATTAAAATACATGAAATGTATGATCTCATATACATCCTATTATACAAAGTAACATCAATTCAAATATTTAGAGGGAATAAAAATGCTGAAATTTGAAGAAGAACAAAAAAAAAAGGCACACAGTTATTATAAAAGAAATATTGATATACAGAGAAGTGTATGCAAACGGAACATAGACTGAAAAATTTGTCTTACCCCTGCATCGAACAGTCCACAGCAAACGGCGGCGAGAGAAAGTTGTGAAATTACCAACTTAAATTGAAACAAAGCTATGTATGTACAAGTGGGAGGAAAAGAACACTATCTGCGAGTGCTGTGCAATAGTTTGTTTTCTTTTTACTTTTTTTTTTTCTTTTTGACAATAAATATATTTATTGTTATCGCCCACATTAAAGCGGCGAGCAGGCAGAATCGTTAGAACACCGGACAAAACGGTTAGAGGCATTTTGTCTGTCCTTACATTCTAAGTTCAAATTCCGCCGAGGTCGACTTTGCCTTTCATCCTTTCTGGGGTCGATGAAATAAATACCAGTTATGCACTGGGGTCGATGTAATCGACTCGCCTCCTCCCCCAAAATTTCAGGCCTTGTGCCTGTAGTAGAAAGGATTATCTCACACAGCAAGGCGGCGAACTGGAACTATCGTTAACATCCCAGGCAAAATGCTTAGCGACATTTCTTCCGTCTTTACATTCAAAGTTCAAATTTTGCCGAGGTCGACTTTGCCTTTCAGGGACGATATAAGCACCAGTTGAGCGCTGAGGTCGATGTAATCGACTTAACCCCTCACTGACTTTGTGCTAAAATTTGAAACCAATATTATTTTCCATGTTTATAACCTACAATGGTGTATTTCGAATATTAAATTAAATTCTTCTTTAAAAAAAAAAACATTGTAAACAACAAATTTATTAAAAACAAATTGATAAAACAAAAAAAAAAAACGAAGAAAAAAATTTTAATAAAATTTAAATTATAGGGAAAAAGAAACAGAATTACTTCAGCAAAGAAACAATGATAAAGAAAACAAGGCAGGTGGGAATTAAGCAACGAAAGATGACGTGGGAAAAATAACAGATTATACACCCTAGTCCAAATAATGTAATTGCAAAGGGGTTGCCGCGGAGAATGGCCAACGACACTCACTACAACTTCTACTCCATCCTCGCGGGGCTCATTTCTCAGATGGGCCACTGTCATACCGATTTTGCGGGGGAAATCAGAAGTGCGAGATCCAAGATTACCTGAATCCTCGACGGCAACCGGTACGAATAAATAGCGGCTGGTCAGACTCCGGTATTTGGTGATCTTCCTGTCCTCTGTATTATGGGTGGCGATAGCGGGGTTTGCAGTCGATGTGGTAAGGTTAGAGACGGAAAATACGTCGGTCCACTTTGTATCCTAGATTAGGGATTTACCTTCATTGTATGGGAAGAGGGTTATTCCGTCGGACGCTAACCATCCCCGCGGCCAAGACCTGCCGGTTCCAGTAGTGACAGGAAGCCGGTCGCTACTGATATCGTTCAGAGCAGCGTGTCGAGTTGAACCTGCCCGCGCTATAGCTGCAGGGTAACGGAAACAGGCCGAATTCCACTTCGCAGCCAAACAACGGTATTCGTGCGACACACACACGCGGAAATAAAGTTGTTGGGCCACTTCGATACGGGTGCACTCATCAAGAAGGGTACTGGTCATTAAGGAGGGCACCGAATTGAACCACGCACCTCTGTTTGGCTGCGAAGTGAAACGGAAGCAAGCGAGGCGATACTAGTCCAAAGAAGTCTCAATCTGCCTGAAAGTAGATTTGCATTTGATGTCGTCCCAGTTACGTTGGACAACTGTATTTTGTCCAACACTTCCTCCACTTCACGGGTCACAATGGGTTTAGCCATCCTGCAGTGTACCTCGCCGATGAGAGTGCAGCTGGAGGAAAGTGAGGGAAGATAGACTGACAGCGCCAGATCTAAAGCAGAACAGAGGCTGAGCCTACTGAATTTCACGGGTAGCTTCGCTTGTTGCCAACTGGCACTGTCAAAATTAACATTGCAGATGAGTTCAGCATAGCGCCGGATGGTAGCATCGATTCCACCGAGGCAACCCGTGAGAGGGTTATATGGTACACTGTGTAGCGAGAAAAGGAGCTTAGGCTGAGCAAAGCAATTCTTCAAGAGGAAGAACGCTGGGTTTGCATCAATGAGACGTAATCTTTCTGTCGTCCTATACAGGCCAGCAAGCTTGGTCTCCAGGTACTCTCGTATGGCTTTCGGGAGAATTGGTAACTAAGAATGCAGACGGCGTCAGCCGAACCTTCGCCAAGATGGGCTTTCAGCCTCACCACAGCTCACATTTATCAGCCCTGACGTGGGTGGGGTTGATCTCAATCCCAAGGAGCTCCAGGGCTGGGGTGGTCTACAGACTCAGCCGAGCCACCCAGGGTCGCGTCATCCAGGTACCAGACATTGAAGGGTGAGCAGACTTATCGGGAAACATCATCGACAGCCAACGCAAAAGGAGCTGGAAACCTGTGGTAGAAGCGATCCTGTTGTCGGTAGCCAAGAGTGTGCTAGGTGTCCCATAGGTGAGATGCAAATGGGTGTAATGATGGTGCACGTCTTAAGACACATCTCCAAGATGTGGTCCCACCTAACGCTGTAGAAGGCGTTTTCCATATCGAGTTTCAGCAGGAGGCAAGGTGGTGAGGGAGGCGTATGCAATATGTAGTGTCTGGCTGCATAGGCAGCAGGCCCACATCCACGCTTAACTTCAACACACAGCTGGACAGGACTTAGTGTCTCGCTCAAGTCATCCTTGGCTGATCTACATGCTATCGTACCCGCAAATTGTCGAAAGACGTTGCCCACCGCTATCGGGTGGATGTCTCTGTCCTTCTCCTTTACCTCAGTCAGGCTGGCTGAAAAGAAATCTCAAGCATGGCGGGGGAATTCCGCACGAAGAAAACTGCCAGAGCAGCGAGAGGTCGGAGCAAACGTCTTCCTGCTTCTGTATAATGTGACGAGATTAAATCTCTGAGGGTGGCAGGCCATCTACTCCTCCACTACTGCTCCTAGAGAAAGATCTCAGAGTAGCAGCTACATCATCACTGGACACGGTGAATACCGCGTCACCGTCGGAGACTTGGGAATCACTGGTATCTGCCGGAAGGTCCGGATGCTTGGAATAGAGAACGGCCACAGCGGATCCAGTGAGGAAATGAGCACTGTGTCGTTTGAGGCCAGGACATGTTTTGAAGTGTTTATTTGTTTCGGGTGGGAAAAAAAGACACACGAGATAGAGTTTTAATAACGAGTAGAAGAATGTTAACACAAAAAGACATTTAAACCAAGAAGGTGTATGTATGTATGTATGTATGTATGTATGTATATATATATATATATATATATATATATATATATATATATACATA
>NC_068982.1:38797127-38823545 GCF_001194135.2 Octopus bimaculoides | reverse complement strand
CTCTCTCTCTCTCTCTCTCTCTCTCTCTCCACGCACACATATATATGTATATAGTTTAAATTTACAGAAAACAAAAGACGAAGGCAGGTGAGGGAACAACAAGCAGGTGCATTAGTTTAACACTCGGGAAGAATGGAAAAATCTTTGACGTTTCGACCCTACGCTCTTTAACAGAAAGAGTTGAGAGGAAAAACATGGAGTGAAAAGGAAAGAGAAATTTCTACTTGGAGGCTGTCCTATTTAAAGTAAGACAAGGAAAATACTGTATTCTAATTTCTGTCATTAAGAGTGTGACAATATTGGAGTATTAGGGTTTCGTCTGTCATGTCACCAGCTTTGCCATAATGTCCATAAAGGATTATCTTTTACTTATTTCAATTACTGGACTGTGGCATGATAGGGCGCCGTCTTGAAAACTTTAGTCCAACAAATTGTCCCTGGTACTTACTTCTATCAGTTTCTTATGCCGAGCTGCTAAGTTTTGGTGGCGTAAACAAACCAGTACTGGTTGTCAAATGGTAGTGGGGACAAACACATATAGGTACCTATATACACACTCACGTACACACACACACACACACACACACACACACACACACACACACACACACACACACACACACACACACACACACATATATATATATATATATATATACAGAGGCGCAGGCGTGGCTGTGTGGTAAGAAGTTTGCTTCCCAACTACACGGTTTTGAGTTCAGTCGCTCTATATGGCACCTTGTGTAAGTGTCTTCTTCTATAGACTCAAGTCGACCAAAGCCTTGAGAGTGGATTTGGTGCGCGGAAGCTGAAAGAAGCCTGTTGTGTGTGTGTGTGTGTGTGTGTGTGTGTGTTCAACAAAGACACCGCTAGAATAAGTACCAGGCTTTTAAAAAAGCACTGGGCTCGATTTGTTCAGCAAAACCTTTCATGACGGTGGTCCTGGACAGCCACAGTCCAATGACTGACACAAGTAAAAAGCAAAAAAAAAAATGAGTTGTATATATCATCCACAATTTTGAAACATTTGCATCTTGCATCTGGGCAATGGTTCTCTACAAATATTTCCTGTATATGTTGGCCCATTAAAAGTTTGCTTATTACTCGTTCCCTACAATTAAGCGTTTGTTTTTCTTTTGTTTTCGCACCGCAGTCAATAATTTTTTTTCGCACTGTTATCTTCTAGCATTAGATAGTGTAGCACATTGTGCTTATCATAGACTTTTGTGAAGGAAGTGTTTTGCTCTGTTGTACAGAACATTTTCCCCTTATTTCTTCTACCGGATGTTCGAACTAATTTTGACGATCTTTTATTGTCTTCTTTCCTCAAGAACAGATTGATGTATCGATGAACAGTCAATGGTGCTGGAGAGCAAAATGATTAAAGCTGTAGATGAGAAAAAGTTAGCTGACATAGAGGATTGAAAGCCATCTGAATATTGGAAAATAGTTACCTGTATCATGATTCACACCGAGTATTAAAATGCTGACATCATTACTGCTGCTCAATGTCTTGTGAACTCTGTAAAAGTCGTAAGACGTGACAAGACCATCATGAACACCAAGGTCCCCTCAAACTATGACGGGCTTTGCTTGGGTGATGTCTTCAGTGAGGATGACGACATACCACCTCACATATTTGATCAGGGTCTTCGACTCAATTCAGACTGTTATGTAAAGCTGCTGGAGACTGGTCAAACCCTAGCTGAAGTGGGTTGCTGCTGGGAAGGCCATATGTGTGTCAGAAGGATACGGCTCTTTGCCATAACTCCAGAAAAAGTCAAGAGTGGTTGTCGGAGAATTTCTACGACTTCTCAGCCCCAATTTCTAGCCTCCTAATTCCCCCGACTATAATCCTGTGGATTACTATGTGTAAGATGCGGTTGAGAAAGACACCAACCTTTCTGCCTGCTACACCAAGAGAGAGGCGGTGGCCAAGATCAAGGAAGTGTTCAAAGATCTTCTCAGGGACACACTGAGAAATAGATGCCAGGTTCAGGAGCGATCTTGAAGCTGCGTCAGCTAATTTGAGTAAACTGTTATCTCCCAACCATAATCTAATTGATATTTTATTGATTTTTAAAAAATACTTTTATTTTTTGGATGGGATATTGTATTTTCTTATCCGTTTATAAAAAGTGTCACATTTAGCCAGAATACCCTGTATTTTGGTAGAAATAATCCAATGTGTTATCTTAAGGCGTGTTGTTAATACAAAATTCGTATGGTTTAAAGAAGGAAAAAAAGTGGGACTAGTGGAAGTTCCTATTTTGTTAAAACGCAGCAAAAGGAAGACAATACACCAGCAAAATTTTGGTCAACCAAAATTTGGGATTTTCATCACGTGGTATAGTTATGTTGGTGCTACTTTAGCGTGCGATTTATCGCAGCATCCTACGTTAGCGTGCGGCCTACCGCAGTATCCTGTCTACGCTGTGAAATTACTTTAAGAGTGCGGTCTACCTTTTCTTACCCTTTTACACTTTAGCGTGCGATCTACCTCCACTATAAGAACTTTATACAACAGGATGATAAAAACACGTTGAATAATGTTGAATAATGAATTTTTAATAGCTTACACTTAAATCTTAATAAACGATACACACTTCGTACTTCATTTAGGAATACCACAAACAAATCTGCTGCATCTCTTCTCAAAACATACTAGAGACAGAAACTAGCCTCTGCCTTAAAAAAAGCAAACATTCCAACGGAATAGCACCATCATCACTCACACCAAACATATCCCACCATGAGTATCAAGTCAAAAATTAATACTGCAAATATAACAAATGCAATGCAAAACTAAAGAATCAATGACATACATAAATATACATGTACATGGATGCATATATATATATAGGGGTACGTATGTACGAGCATATGTACATGTGTGTATAACTATTTGTATGTATGTTTATAAGTAAGTAGATGTATATATATGTACGGTATGTGTGTGTACCTACACGTGTATATGCATATGGAAGTATGGAAGTATGTAAAGATAGTTATTTATGTGACGAATACAGAAAGACAAACAAACTTAATAAGAGAAATGGATATCAAGCCACCTGGAGCAAAATGCCGACACGCATGAATAGATGATAGAGTAATAAGCCATAAATATCATGATATCGGAGAAACAACAAAAAAAAAACTAGCGTGTATGTATAACACGCACAAAACACATATAGGTACTCACCGACATACCTAAAATTATAAAGAGTGCCACCTATCCAATTAAAATGACACACGACACCAAAAAACGAAAAATAAAATAATTTAAGAAACTAGCATTAAGCAAAAAATGACTGCATACTAGCACGGAGTGATGCATGAGGGACACATCGTAGATAAGCGATAATGTAACAGATTCTGACGAAAGAATTTCAACAAACTAATAAATTAATTTTGTGAGATTAAAATAAAGTGAATTACAATCAGTACGTACTGTCAACCGAATGACATTGCACTCCGTTGCTTACGACGTCGAGGGTTCCAGTTGATCCGATCAACGGAACAGCCTGCTCGTGAAATTAACGTGCAAGTGGCTGAGCACTCCACAGACACGTATACCCTTAGCGTAGTTCTCGGGGATATTCAGCGTGACACAGTGTGACAAGGCTGACCATTTGAATTACAGGCACAACAGGAAATAAGACTGAGAGAAAGTTGTGGTGGAAGAGTACAGCAGGGTTCGCCACCATCCCCTGCCGGAGCCTCGTGGAGCTTTAGGTGTTTTCGCTCAATAAACACTCACAACGTCTGGGAATCGAAACCGCGATCCTATGACCGCGAGTCCGCTGCCCTAAGCACTGGGCCATTGCACCTCCACTGTGTGTTTATGTATATATGTGTATTTATGTATATTGTTAATACACAAGAAATTGTGAAGGAGAAAAGAAAGTACTTGATAGATGATATGATTTTTTGGTATTTGAAAACTTCACTAACCATTATTCCGAGTTTCAGGTCTCCAATGTTCAGACAGTAGCCAATATATAAATTTTGTAGGAAAAAAATACAGGAAAAAAATACAGGAAAAAAAATACAGGAAAAAAATCCCATTCATTGGAAAAGTACACATGAAGGAAAACAAAAACAAGATACAAAAAGAAAACAAGATAAAAAAATATATATTTTAGAAGGGTAGTCAGAAGAACGTTTAAATTTGATGCTCAACTTTGATAAGATGCAATGAAAAAATGCAATTGCATTTTACATACCTAGGGGAGCATTCTAGAAAGAGTTGGATCACTGTGGATATATAAATTGCTCGTACTTTATAAAGACAGAACAAATTGTGAAAAATATGAAATGGTTCCATGTACAAAATTTAATAGGTAAATAGTTTCCCTCTTTTCCAAGAGGGGTGTCTTATGATATTGTGGCTATTTGATAAAGACAATCAATATTATACATATTGAAGATACGAATCGAATGATATTACATTAATAGAGAAAATATCTTGAAAAAGGCCCATGAACAGAATTTATCGAATGAATAAATTTTTCTTCTTTTTTTTTACTGAAAGAAACTATATGAAGTTGAAGTTATATGACAGAGCTAGTCAATATTATATATACTTGGAAGAGAGTATAAGAGTAGATTGGACTGAAATAAATTGGACTGGAAATAAAATTTCAACATTGTCGTAATTGAAGATGTTATGTAAGAGATTACTTTTTTCTTCCTTCTTGCATAATGATCTGAAATACATGTATTAAATGCGTTCAAAATAACAATATTTTGCTTGATTTTATTATTATGTTATACAACTCAAAGTCACTACAAGCTAGCCTGCCCTTCGTTTACACAGATAATCTAACAAGGATTTGGAGTGGTTTGTTCTATTGGACACGAGTTGAAAAATTCTGGTAAAATGCATCGCTTCTAAGCATAACACAAAAAGTGTATGTGTGTGTTTATAAATTAGTCGAACAAGTTTCTTGCTCCTCTGAGTTTTTCCCGTGGATGCACAAGGTCTTCAAACAAGTTGTAACTTTGCTCAAGTCTCTGTGTACAGACTGACTCGACCAAAATGAAAAAAAAATTCAAGCTATTACGGTAAAGAGTATTCTTCCGACACTCAACACTAAACCGACATATGTATGAGATAAACCACACAGCTTCAGTTTTCATACAAATTACCTATATATATATATTTCAAGTTTACAGCATTATAGATCCATTTCAGCTAATCTTACTAATCAGTTACTCACATGGTATTAGATAACCGAGTATTAGGTAACGTCGTGATTAAGTAACATCACATGCTCTTCAGAGGTGGGCGGTATGGAAAAAATGTATTCTAAGACAACTCTCTCTCTCTCTCTCTCTCTCTCTCTCTCTCTCTCTCTCCATATATATATATATATACACTGGCCAAGTGTTTTCTACTATACCCTGTATTTACTTACCTCCACTCTCTCCATCACCCTTTTCCTCCTCCTTCCTGCATGCCCTCTCCTATAACTTCTGTTTGACGCTTATAGCTCGTGTTATTCTGCGTTCATTATCAGTTGCAGCCAGTTTTTGAAGCTGAGAGGATGTAAAACTCTGTCTTTCTTCAACTTCTCTTTTTCTCAACCCCCTGACGAAGGATTTCATCCGAAACGTTGGATATTTTACTCCTCACAGCAAGTTCACTGCACCCCTTTCACTTGTTTCTATATATTTTTTCAAGTCTTGCCGACGCAAAGCTACACAAAATTCCTTGTAGTTTGCCAATATATGAATATATCTGTGTGCATGTCTTTGTGTTATGTTTGTCGCATTCGCCTCTTGATAACTGATGTTGGTTTGTTTACGTCCCCCACAGAATAATTACCAGACTTACAAATAACAGACGACAAAACTCTTCAAGGCGGAGCCTCAGTATGACTGCAGTTTAATGACTGAAACAAACGAAAGAATATATACGTGTGTGTGTGTGTGTGTGTGTGTGTGTGTATTCAGAGAGGGAGAGGTTCAAAAGAGATAACTTTTCTCACAAGATTTGTCATTTTCATCACACGTGTACGCATCTATTCATGCTATTGTGAGCACATATAAACATGTACACAATCGGGTAATATATACGCATACATGCACACGCTCTTATGAATATACAGATACATACCTGGACAGGTTTGCTATTCGCACACTCTACACACACACATTTACGAGACATTCGCACTCACACGCATGTAGAATCGTGCAGTATAGATTCGGATAGTCGAATATGTATGTTCGCAATACACATACACATGCATATGTGCACATAACGTTCTTGTAAAATATCTTGACTTAAATCGTTTATTCTCAGACTCTCAATATGGTTTCCGTGCCGGACGGTCTATTGCTAATGTTCCCACTGTTTATCGTGCCTTGAATGTACCTGGTCAAGCTACGGCAATTGCTTTAGATATCACTAAGGCATTTGATAGGATTTGGCATACTGGACTTCTATAGAAGCTCCAATCCTTTGGTGTCTCAGGTTTCATGCTGAACATCATCACCTCTCTCCTTTATGACCGTAGGATCAAGGTTGTTCTTGATGGTCAATCTTCATCTAGTTATTCTATTAATGCTAGGGGTTCCTCAAGGATCTATCCTGGGCCTAACTCGCTTCTTTTTATCAGTGATCTGCCTGATCATATCATCTGTCAGCTAGTAATCTATGCTGATGATTCCATTTTGTACTCTTGTTTGAACAAATCTGACGACTTGTCTGATATGGTCGAGATCGCTGCTAACCTTGAGAATAATCTTCGATCTATTGTTGAGTGAGGTAGGAAATGGCTTGCAACGTTCAATCCATCGAAAACTAAACTTCTTTCAATTAATCGTTTCAGGCATCCTTTCTTGCCATCGATTTCGATGGATGGTATCGACTTTATCTGAGAGTCGTTCTCTTCGTCTCCTTGGAGAGGCTTTCTGTAATGATTTTTCTTGGCGGATTTACTTTGAATCTATTGTCAAATCGTCTGCAATGAAGGTCGGCTCACTCCATTGTTCGAGGAGTTATCTCATTCCTGAGACTATTCTTTATCGTTATAAGTACACCAATCGCCCCTGCATTGAGTATTGTTGTTACATACGGGCAGGTGCCCCTGCGGATTGTTTAACTCTGTTGGACTGCATTCAACGCCGTACTTGTAATGCTATTGGTCCTGATCTAACTTCTAAATTGGATTCACTCTCTCATCGTCGTCGTGTGGCTTCCTTGTCTCTTTTCTATAAGTATTTTCATGGACATTATTCAGCTGACCTCTCTTCTCTGGTTCTTCCTTTAAGAACTTATCAGCGATCAACTAGACTTGCATCCAGTTCTCATCACTATACTGTGCAAACTCTTTACAGTACCAATATGTTCCCTGGCACCTCTGAACTTTGGGATTACCTTCACAGTCTTGTTTTCCTCTTCAATATGACCTCCAGTCTAAGTCTAATGTAGATCGTCACCCATTGACTTCTGTCTAGTATCCGATTTTTTCTAGTAGCTCTTACGTTTTCAGTGGTCTAAGGACCTTGTAACGAGCGAATGCTTTAAAAAAATGCACGTGAATGTAATCTACATTCTTATGCATGCATTACCATACCTGATCATAATTGCACCCCCAAGTGTATATCTTCATGCTTCCACTTGTGCACATACGTTCATTGACGTAAACATGCATGCAATCTCGTGTGCAAGTGCTAAGACGAGCTGGCATGGAAAAGTTTGTTTTTTTTTCATTATTATGCACCCGTTTAAATGTAATTTGATTATGAAAAGCAAGAGAAATGAGATATGTTAAATTTCAAAAATTAGTTCAGATGGATCAGCGATGAATATATTAAATAAGATAAGTAACATAATAGATAAAATGAGATAAATAAAACGGCAGTAAATGGAAAATGATGAGTAGTAATAAATGTTATAAATAAATTGAAATAAACTGATGTTTAAAGAAATATTACTTTAGCAAAACATTTCAAGGCAAAGTAAAGAGGTATTAGATGTACAATTATGTGGGCGACTGTAAGAAATGAGTGGAATTGCTGAGAATATTTGTAAGCGAAAAAAAAACGTAACAACATCGCAAACATAAACTTGGTTATTCTTGCTTTTAAGCTTTCTTACAAACGTGATAAAAACAGAAACGCTCAGTTGTCACCTTTGTTGAACTCAGAAAAGTTTTACTCTTATTACAGGATAAGAACAGTTTAAATTCAATAACGAATAATCATTGTGATTGTTTGCAAAAAGCAAAAATACCTGCTACGTAATGCTACCAAAGTTTACTATAAAAATTTGAAATGAGAAGTTTCCATAATGTTCATCACATTCCACTACTTTCTCTCTCTAGCTTTCGTTTTACGTTTTTGGTCTTCTTTTGTTCCAGCAATCATTGTTTCTTTGCATGCTGAATTGTACGTTGTTCATTATACATGACTTTGAAAATAGAGAGAGATTTTTCAGCGCATTTTCAAGGTTAACCATACTTCTTTTAGCTTTTCTACGTTGTTCATTATTCGTTTCCTCACTTCCTTTCTCTATCTGTTATTTTCTTTCTTAAATATTGTAGTATTTTTGTAGTATCTGCGCTTAAATGACGCCGGAACGGTTGTAGACTAGTATAACTACAACTGACTTCATTAAATAATACCGTAATTTATCTATTTATTCATTTTTTTATTCCAATATTTCTTTTTTTTTTTTAAATCCATCTTATATCATCATATGCATCCAGTCAAATGATGCTTTTTTTTTCTCATTACATCCATTTACGGGTTTAAGTGTCATTCCTCATGTTACCTTCGAAAATAGGAGACATGACATTAAGAGTCACCATATTTGCAGTTTCGGCATGAATGTATGTGTGTGTGTGCGCGCGTGTGCATGCGTACGTACGTGTGCACCACTTGTACGCGTGTTTTCGTACATGTAAATATGCCTCTCTTTATCTGTCTATCTATCACAACGGAACTTTTGAAACTATACTAAATATATTTTATTGGCACATAAGTGACCAAGCCAAGTAGAAGACATCACTTGGAATATTCGGTGTTTGTTCAAGTAATATAAGTGCAGTGGCGACAGTGATGAAGACAAGGAAGAGGGGATGGGAGGAGGGGAGGAGGGAGAAGGAGGATTGTGATGTTGATAATGAAAAAATTATGAAAATATGGAAAACTATATGGCCATGGCGAAGGCGGTGATGCGAATTATAGCGGTGGTCATGATCGTGAAACAGGTAATGATTGTAGAAGTGAAGGTGCTAGTGTTGGCGATGCACTGACCTGCATACAAGAAGACACACACACTCACACATATGCACCACACACATATTTGTAATTCAAATTACCAGATACCTGATAGAAAAGAGTTTTGCGTAAGAGCTTTCGCTTGTCTTCAGGTCTTCCGAAACACGTGTTTGTGTGTGTGTATGCATATATTTACACATATATATATATATAAATATGCATATATATACGCATATATATACACATATGTATATGTACACATACATACGTATACACATGCATACATACACACATGTTATTGCGGAGGGACATACAGGCATACACACACATATGAAGGGCGTACATGCACACACACACACGCACTTCCATAATATTAAACATAATATTAAACATAAGCTATAAACATGTGTATAATCACACACACACACACACACACATATATATTTAAATGTACAAATACAAGCACACTCACAATGTCACTCGTCCAGCAAGCCCATGAAAGAAATAACGATTGCGAAATAACATGTAACTGTAAATATAAATACAGATGCATAAATGACTCGTACACACACGTTCATACACAAATACATATACAAACGCCAGTATATATGCATGTGTATACATGCACGAAATACGAAAATAGCATAAATATACGCATGTGTGTGCATGTAAATGCACGCATGCACATACGTAGACATCGAAATGTGCACACACACGCGCGCACACACACACACACACACACACCTATATATGCGCACGCGCACAATTACATCACAAGCAATACCTAGAAAGGAAAGCATGATGGTATAACACACAATACATAAATTACAATACACAGTATATATAACAGTATAAACGAATATAGATACATACGTGTGCCTCTGTGCACTGCATGCACGCATGCATAAGTAAGTAATGGGATGTAGTAAATACGAAAACCATGACAAGTTTATATCCTACAATAGTGAAATTATCGAAAGGTAGTCAGGTGAATGAAAATTAGTTAAAAATATGTATCATAAATGAAGAAATTGTAGGAAAATGTAAAGACGAACAAAACAAACAAGAAGTGAGGTTTGCGAGAAGATTAGATTTATCACTGCGGGAGAGTTATCGGTTAGTGAAACCGGAAAGACTGAAATGCTTGCAAGTCCTATAGGTATTATGAATATGAGTTCCTTCAGTAATTAAGTCTACTTGGTTATCTTTAGAGTATAGGCTTCTCAATCTTTCGTTCATGCAAAGGCTGCACGGTTTGTGGTTTCCAGTGTAAGATTTTTCAGTAGAGATTGTATGTTACGGATTTGTTTTCAAGAGAGTGAATATAACTAACGAAAGCAGTTTCATTTATAGAATGAGTGTGTGAGTTGTATCTTAAAAGTATAGGAGATAATACTTATGTAGGCTTTAGAAGATATGGTGGCTTACTATACACTCATATATACGTCCTTAACTAAACAGTTGTTATTGAGTGGACAGTTGATGATATCAGTGAAATTGCATGGTTTGCTAAGAGTATATTTATCTGTAACCATACAAGGCATGCCACTTCTCATCTTAAACACCTGATATGTCTCTAGACGTAGCAAAATACCTTTTTTTTTTTGGACTCATTTTCTTAAAAGGGTGTGTCAGCGTGTGTGCGTGCGCGAGCGCGTGTGTGCGTGCATGCGAGCGTGCGTGCGTGCGCACGTATATGCGTGCGTGCGTTTGTGTATAGATGCAGATACTGATACAGTTATATCTGTATCATTACGCACACACGTACACACACGTGCGCGCGCGCGCGTGTATAGCTGATCAGAACCTGACAATAATTAATTTAGAACATTTGTTGGTCACGCGATTATTTAACGCTTTAGCATTCAGATTACTCTGTCGAATTAATTACTTATTTATTTACATTTTTAGAAAATTAATCATGCATTATCTCATAGCTTTGAGATAATGATGGTGCGAGTATTTATTTTTAGAATGACATTGTAGAGTCGACGTGAGAGGCTGAATCTGGTCAGTTTGAATAGGTAGAATCTTTAAGCTTGATATGGCCGGCTTAAATGCTAAAGGTTTAAAATAAATTTAAATATATCACGTTTTAAAATCAAGAAGGATAGGAAGAAATTATTTCTTGAGAGATTCAGTTTTGAATAGGAATTTTGAAATGATTTCGGTCAATAAGCATGGACATATTCTGTAGCATAAATATGTAACCAAATGGATTAAGTTTTTTTTTTTTACGTTTGGATGAATTATGTGCATATATGTGTAGTGTATGCGTGTATACAGTCATGGCTGTGTGGTAAGAAGCTTGCTTCGCAACCACATGGTTCCGGGTTCAGTTCCACTGCGCGGCACCTTAGCAAGTATTTTCTACTATAGCCTCGGGCCAACCAAAGCCTTGTGAGTGAATTTGGTAGACAGAAACTGAAAAAATCCCGTCGCATACACATACATGTATATATGTGTGTGTGTCTGTCTGTTTCTGTTTTTATTCCCGACTACCGTTTGACAACTGCTGTTGGTTTGTTTACGTCCTCGTAACTTAGCGGTTTTGCAAAAAGTGACCGATAGAATAAGTACCAGACTTTTAAAAAAAATGAGTCCTGGGGTTGATTCATTCGACTAAAAGTTCTTCTTGGTGGTACCCCAGCATGGCAGCAGCTTAATGACTGAAACAGATGTAAGAAAAAATAAAAGACTTGTTCTTTTATATTTATGTATGTACGTACGTATGTATATTATGTTTACATTTGTACCATTTGTACAGGTACTGTGTAATTATGCGGGCATGACTGTATATAACATGTGTGCGTATACAGAAACATAGGTACGTATATGTATATAAAATTACGCATATGTTTAAGCGGGTATCTGCGGAAATAAAGATGCAAAATTTATATATTTCTTCATTCTTTTCGAATTTATTGTTATTTAATTTTACTTATTTGCATCATTTTTCTACTTATTTCTTTTATTAGAGTGAGCTTGTATTTATTTAAAATTTAGGATGTTTCCGACATCTTGATATAGTGCCGTTATCTCTACATGTTTTCATCTAAAATCTATCATTTTGTTTACTCCCCCTCCTCTCTTCCTCCTTCGCTAATTCTTTGACATCAACTTCTGTCCAAGAATCATTTCTTTTTTCAAACCTTCTTAATTTTAGCTGTTATATATTCAAATTTGTTTTGATAGTTTGAACCGTACAGAAATGTTCAGACTTGATCTTTGAAGCGTCCACAGATTATTATAATAATAATAGTTTCTGATGAACTATTTGAGTCTCACGAAAGCATAGTCGCTGTTCTAAAACAAATGAAATTGTTATATATATATAAAGTATTCGTTCTGCAGTTTATTGATCCTTCTATTCATTTAGGTTTCCTTGATCATTGAATCAAGAGTCTTCCCATATACTGTACACAAACACACACACACACGCACGCACACACGCACACATACATACATACATACATGCATACATACATACATACAATGTGGAGACATTCACTCCGTTAGTGTTTTGGAAAACAATGTGTATGGAAATACAACGCATCGAACTGGGCGACGAATGACGTCATTGAACTGTAAAATGTGTTTTTTGCGTCGTAACACTTCTTCAGCCAAAACACTGAATCCGTCTTTCACAGTCCCGAATATTAAGTCGAAGTGGCGATCTTCTCTGTGATCCGTATTAGACATCGAAAACAGACACTTCTAACAAATGTATCAGAAATGTTTGAATGCCAGGTATACTACCGATAATTCCCGTCCGAAACTGCAGTATTTAGATCCAGTGGGTTGTAGTTACGTTGAGAAGAAAGACAACGGTTATCAAATGCTAGTAACCAACCGCTTTAGAATATCCTACTCCGACATCGGATGCATCGAGCAACAAACAACGAAGAGTACCAGTTCGGGGATGAACCAGCATTGTAGCCCTCGCTAATTTGTCTCGTTTCCATTTAGGATTATTGCTTGGTTTTTCTTTGTTCCGTATCAAAGCATGTCTCTCATGTAAAAATTTACTAAGCTGAGAAATTCACGTACTTTCCGCAGTGATGTTGGAAGTGGAAAATTTACAATGGACGTCCCTTTCTCGGTGAGTGAATGAATTCCTTCTTTGTCGATGATGTATGCGAAGAATGATAAAAATGTAATTGAATACACATTAATAGTGGTTAATGATAACGCTCTACTCAGTCAAACATTCGAAAAGCGTCTTCTTTTCGTGTTTTTAGAATTAGTTGCAACCATTAACTCATCGATATATGCATATAACGAAAGGCAAGCCACGTGTCACAGAATTAACAAAATGCCGGAATGCCTGCGCAGCAGTACTCAGGCCAAAACGCATTTGAAGGAATTCAAACAATCTGAAAAGTATAGAAATTGCTAGTCTTGTGCCCAACATTGAATATTAGTATCCTTTAAACTTCGTATTAATTTTGTATAACGAGGTGTTGAGATGTTTTCAATGGCGTTTACATGTACACATGTTGCTAGAGTAACTTATTAGAAAGATATTTTGTAAGTTCTATATAGCTTTCTGCTGCACTGTTATTTCTATGGGAAACTTTAGCTCGATAAAGTTGTTTCAGAAATACATATGCTATTGAAGAGGCAGATTATTATGTGTGATGCAGTTTCACAGAAAAGATGAGTTTTGCATATTCGTACTTGAAAGTTTTCTGTTTATTCTGGCTATGGAAACAGCTAAAATTTTGGTGTAACTGTTGCTCATCTTCACGTTATTTATATTAAAGATCATATGTTATCCAGAAATACTAGTTTATAATTTTCAGGAAAATCCTTGTAAATGTAGAAAACATTTATACCGTATGGTAAATTACGTCATAGAATATTTCGTTCCCTAAATTTGCGTCTTCATGTCTTGGCGTTGTTCTATAAGTATCCCGTCTGTGAAGCAGCCGTTTTTTGATGCGTCATTAAAATATTCTTTATTAAAAGAATAAACTGGATATACATTTACTAATATTATTAGTTTCTACGTTTTATTGGAAGAAGGTTGTATATGTAAATATACCGCAAAAATTTGTTAGGTTTACTATTGGGTCAATATTACCAGTATCTGAATCTAGAATTATAACTAAGAAATTAACTGTAGTGGTGGGATGATACTTGATCCTTTAGGAAGTAGCGAAGTGAACCTATAATCTCTCCTGGTCTAAGACCGTACTGCGTGGTTAAGAGCCATATCCTTCTCGAGGTGCTACCGTTGGTATTCTAACCTGCTTTGGTCGATATCAGACTTGAACAGACCGGGACAAAACAGCATGGATTTAAGGAAGCTATACCCCGATAAAAGAACATACAAGTAGGACTGGTTCTCACCAGTGGGACAAGAGCCACAGAAAGTCTGCATGATGAATGTCCATAAAAAAAAAATCCATATCTACTGTGATTCTTTAAATATAATTGTTTGAATACACGGATGAACACCTTCCTGAGAACATTCACAGTGTGACCATTCTTCGCAAAAGAAGTAGTCAAGAATGAGGGGAACTCTGCGTAACAACTTTCTCGAAATAAGTCTAAGATATACATTCCCATCGTTTCACAAAACCCAGCTCTATGACATGATCCCTAGGCTAAATAAAGCTATTCCTGGCCATTACATTTAATACAAAATGGATTATGGTTAAATAGCAAAGATTTCAATCGGACGTAATAATATTGATTTCAAAAGTAGGCACAACCCTAGCAATTTCGGAGTATGGGGTGAGTCGATTACATCGACCCCAGTGATCAACTGGTACTTATTATATCGACCCCGAAAAGATTAAATGCGAAGTCGACCTCGGCGGAATTTGAACTCAGAATGTAAAGACGGATGAAATGCCGCCAAGCAACGGTTCTGCAGCTCGCCGCCTTATCAAACATAATGATATTAATATCAGGATCACTAGTTATTGTAAAACTTTTACGAATTGTAATTTTTTTAATTGGTTTTCAAAGCAGACTTTACTTATTGACGAGCAGACTTCTGTTACATCGAGTCATATAAATTTACAAATGTTTGATGAAATTAAGTCGAGACTTTTTCATTGGCTCAGTTATTGTGTTATCATGGATTTGATTCGAAAATCTTAACTTTAAGATTTTATCTATTCAAATATATTACTTATATATAAATTTTTGTAACAGTTCCGATACCCTCGTAATTTTTAGCAAGTTTTACGAGTTGTTTGTGCTACTTTGGACTACAAATGGTCTTATCTAATGGAAGGTGTGACCGATTCTTCTTCAATTGGCAGCTTACCATCTTGAAAGGTGAATAGTGCATTGGATAATATAATCCTGGATACACTATCTGAATATTGGACGGAATGGTCACGAGTGGAATATTTCTGATCGCATGACTGCTTGAGGTCTAAACAGCAACAACATCAAGAACTCACGAGTGCTGACAAGGCTGTATGGTTCAGAATTTCACAGTACAACACTTTCAGTAAATAATTTCTACCATAGCCATGTGTATACCGAAACCATGTGAGTCAAATTGTGCAGAAGTTTGTTAGATGAATTGTGCCCTATTCTTGAATGGTATTTTAAATTTATTGCCCAATTTAACACCACCACTTAGTTGATGGCTACCTACAGTAGAGATCATCCCGATGCCAACAATGGAATCTCTACGTGGCTTCCCAATCTGCAAGAAATAGAAATCAAAACTCTAGGAAAAGCAACCAAATTTCCTTCAAATAAAATCCTTCGAAAATAGCACATAGAATAATCTAGTCCTGGATTCCCTATCCGCAGAAAAAAGATGGGATGGTCACAGCAAGATTGTATCTCATCAAAGATCTGTTTGCAAAGAAGTGACATGAGGCTAAACGGTAAAAACAGTAGCAGAAACAATAAAAACCATTCTGTAGCAAACTTTCAAGTAATTTGTTTTCTGTTAATTTGAAACATAACAAACCCAACTCTAAAAACCAACATATTACGTCTTGGAATTGCAGACTTTACAGTTCTATATTAAAGAGGTGAGGAATTATGTACATTATTTACATTTGACGGATACTTGTCCTCATCTTGTTTGTTATTAACACAACGTTTCGACTAATATACACTCCAGCCTTCATCAGGTGTCTTGGGGAAATTTCGAACCTGGGTTCTCATTCCTAAGGTATTTTTCGATGTTATTATTACTATTATTATGCCCCTATTATTATGGCGTAGTGGTTAAGAGCGCGGGCTACTAACCCCAAGATTCCGAGTTCGATTCCGGGCAGTGACCTGAATAATAATAATAATAATAATAATAATGATAATAATAACATCAAAAATACCTTAGGAAAGAGAACCCAGTTTCGAAATTTCCCCAAGACACCTGATGAAGGCTGGAGGGTTTATCAACCGAAATGTTGTGTTAACAACAAACAAGATAAGGACAAATATCCGTCAAATATAAATAATGTAAATAATATTACAGACTTTATTTTAAGTTTTAGTGACTGTTAATTAGCATTTATGAACAGTAAACAAAATATTGATATTCGTAACAATATGCCCATACTAACGTTGTGAATTTGCTTAGGATTTAAGTCACTAATACTCTTCACTAATTCCATCAGAAAAGGTTTGGATATAACAATTTCCTGTTATACCCCTCAAAAACATATATGAAGTTTTAGACCAGTATGAAATAATTGTTATTTCTAATGATTATAATACACTTGAAGATGGTGTTTACCAATCTGCTATGCCTGATTGTTTTACCACATTTGGGATTAGCCAAAATGTAATCAGTGTATGTGCTACTGCAACAAAAACCAATGTATAGTTTAATCCTGTAATGTGTAATTTGAAAGTTTGTTTTCATTCAATTAACGTGATTACACTCGTTTCAGACGTTAAAAGGTACAGTGCTGTGTAATTAAAGCACTTCTGTTATCTTTGAAGTTTTATTTATCTATTGTGAATTTCTGAGATATGGTGCTTTCCACATTAGCACAATGTCAATTACATTATCTTATCTGTAATTTCATGTTACTGTTTCAATATCATTACAGACAGGATAAATAAATAGAAAAAAACGTCCTTTATGTAATTCAAATACTACTAATTTCTCAGAAAATCAAAATACTTACAGGAATAACAGTTTTTTTACTTTTTATACTCATTGTATAATGTCTCAATCATTTTCAGTATAATACACAGAAAAATGTAGTAACACAGAACTGAATGTCTTTCTCTTCTATCACACTCAAGCCTCTGAACACCTGGCATAGAACCACCCTGATCATCTCGAATACTAACCCCCTCCCCCATTTTACCAAGGTGGTTTTTTCCTGTTTCTCTTTTCCTTTCCCTTCTTTTTCATTCTGCTTGTTCTTTTCTTCCTTTGCCTTGCAAGTTACTTTGCAACGTCCCTAGTGTCAGGGGCATTAAAAAGGCACCCAGTACACTCTGTTAAGTGGTTGGATTTAGGAAGCAATATACAAGTCATGTTGAAGCCAATATTGATACTCAACACAGTCCTACAACTTGCAGAATCATGTTGAAGCCATCCAACCCATGCCAGCATGGAAAAATGAACGTTAAGTGGTATTGGTGGTGGTGGTGGTGGTGACGACAACTACGACAGCAACGAGGACAATAACGATTGTTAATTAAGTGTTCTGACTTCAAATCTCACTTTGTTGATATAATAAAAGTTAGTAATATTATGAACTCTATCTTCAGTTCAAAGCCAATCATTTGGAGTGAAGGATACAGTCAATTCAAAAAAAAAAAAACCAGTAAATTACTAGTGTTTATTTTCCTAACTCAGGCAAAATGGATGGTAAAGTCAAACATAGGGGGATATTTAATTGAGAACCTAAACAGACATTACTAACTACTATGAGGTATTTAATTTTTTATGCTGCTGTTTCCATCCATAGTATGAGTGTAAATTAATTCAATAAAGGTCATTGTGTATTTTAGCTTGGGTTGGACGGACAGTATTTATAGTCTATTCAAAGCCATTTAACATGGGTGAGATTTTTAATGTTCAGCTGAACTTTTGCAGGTTAATATCTGTGAGAAAAATTGAAACAAGAAAGGAGTAGCCGTGGACTCCTTTCCTGTTTAAGCAAAGCAGAGATCAAAGTTTAGGGTGAGGTACAGTAAAGATAAAAAGAAAGAGGTCAATTGAGGGATATGGGGGTTAGGTTGCAGCTTGATAATTCAGAGGAGTAGGGGCTATGAGAATAAAAGTTGCAGAGACAGAGAGAGAGAGAAGGGGGTAAAGTGCATGAATGCACTAATGGATGTTTTGGCTATGATCTGGATATGTAATAAAGAGACAAATTCACAGAGTTGTTAGAGAGTAGGATAGAATACCTTATAGTATTTGTTCCATCTCCCTGCACTCCCATCTGTTTATCAAGAGAGGCAGTAACACTTTCTTACACACACAAAAGAACTTCCACCTACCAAATTCGTTTACAAGCCTTTGATTGGTTTGAGGCTATAGGAAAAGACATTTTCCCAAGGTACTACTCTGTGTTCAAATCCCACTGAAGTTAATTTTACCTTTCCTCCTGTTGGGGTTGACAAAAAAACTTCCAAACTATGGTTGTCAGAGGTTCAGTTGAGATACCTCGTTGTATCTGTTGTAGTCTTTGCTTTCTGACAGCAACACCTGCAAAGACACTGGTTCTAAACTGTATTGGCCCAAAAGTGGTAGTGTATCCCTTGGACAGCATTGATGTCATGGAGAAGAGAGACTTGCATACATGGGCTAAAGGCAGTTATCGATGGTGCTGCTAGGGTATGTGCTGCTGGGGCAGCCCTAGAGATTTCTTTTCACCACCACCCCAGCCCCCACAGCCTATACAGGCTCATACAGCAGACCCAAAAGTATCATGCTCCTAAAAAAAACTTTGCCTGAAGTGGAGCACCCCTACTCCCAACTACTTTACCGGCAGATATATAGTCAACACTGACCAATAGAGGTGCATAGAGTATGTAATCATCCTGACAGATTGTCAACAGTTGTTGAGACCTAGCACTTTTTTGTTGTCTATTATGTGTTGTTACACATGAATAAAGTTTCTTTGACATTTTACTGTGACTGTTAAGTTGCTGTTGATGTAGACTAGGTTGTCATATCATATTAGAAAATGTATTTTGAGATTTTATCATTATAAGTAGAGCATGTCAAACATAAGGTGTGTTAGTTACATGCAAATAATGCATGTGTGAAAAATAAATTATTACTGTGTGGTGTTGATTGTAAAAGAATGTTTAGCTAGAAATAAATAGGTCGTTTGTGTAAAGAAGGAAGGTTAGGGAAGACATAGTTAAGCACTTACATAAGTTAACAGAATGTGAACCAAAGAATTATATGAAGTTTACAGATAATAATAATTTACTTATATGATAATAATTTACTTATATAATAATAATTTACTTATAATAATAATAAATTTACTTATAATAATAATAATCTCTTCATTGTAAACAATTCATCGTTTCATTCATTAAAACTAGGAACATTTTACGAATAGACTTATTCAGAGAAAACAGCTTGATAGTAATAATTTTTGTGAGATGGGAATCATCAACCCCTGTGCTCAACTGGCACTTATTTCATTGACCCCCAAAAGGATGAAAGGCAAAGTCAAGCTTGACAGAATTTGAACTCAGAATGTAAAGATGGACGAAATGCCACAATGCATTTTGCCAGGTGTGCTAATGGTTCTGCCAGCTTGTCACCTTAATGCCATTAAGTATATTGTCAGTGTGCTAATGGTTCTGCCAGCTTGTTACCTGCCTTCAGCTTGACAGTAATAATAATTTTAATTTATAAAACTTTCTACAGTGAGGTACAGGGATGATCGGAAAAAATGCTAATGCAGTTAATAATGTTCAGCTTGAATTACTGGTGGTTGGTGAGTGATGAGATGTAAGATATGGTTAGGAAGGTGTTCTGTTGTGTCACAAGAGAGTCATTATGCCAATAATAAACACATTTCTTTATTTACTTGTCAATTGGCTAACTGTTTAACCTATTAACAAATTGATTGTTTAATTGTTCCATCAACCAATCAATCAGCTGAGTTTTTCAAAGTGCTTTCATCACAGTTAATCGAGCAATTGATTAGTTAATTGATTAGATGGTAAACCAATTGACAAATGGAAATAAAGAAGTGAAATAGAACCAATGCATGTGTTTATTTGTGGTGTAATAATTCTCCCAAGATGCAACAGAATATGATTTTACGCACAAGTTCGTCTTGCAAATCAAATACAAAAAAAAAGACAAAATATTCTAAGTTAGGAAAGTAGTTTCAGTGATAAACAGTCCAGTACTGTTGTTCATTTAATCAACTGTCTCATCAACCATTACTTGTACCAATGCTAAAAATCAGTTTTTAATAATCCTGTCTTTTTATGTTCTGAATTCCAATATCAGTGAATTCATTTGTCTTCTACAATCTTGCAAATATTGGTAAGTTGTCCACGGTTTACAGTATTAAAACATCAAATCACTGGAGGAGTCATACAATGGACTAAGCCACCTTTTTTGCAATGTAAGGAATCAATATCAGTTGAGCCTGTTTGGGGTGTTTAGGAAATATTTAAATATGTAATTTACTCATATTTTTGTTGTTTACCAAGAGATCGGCTGTGTTATGACTGATTTATATCATGTAAAAAGTCAGTCAAAGTTCAACCAAAGTTCCAGCATGATCATTTCAACCTGGTATATCTTGAACTGCAATATCCAGTATATCTTTCATTTCTTAATATGATAAGGTAAGATTTTAGTGAGATTTACCTGCCAATTTTAGCAACATTGACAATCAGTGTACTTACAATATACATTCTTTTTCACAATCAGTAGATAACTGCTTTCTAATTCTAAATATCCAAACTATGTGGTACTTGTGGTCCAGAATTTAGAATGATTTACTAAATAAGACTGAAATATTATAATCTTTATCGTGAGTCTTTGATAAATTTTACATAAAATTACTTTTGAAGTACAAGCAGCTTTGAAATTGTATAATTCTAACTTAATTAAGAAGTCTCAGAGAATATCATAGAGTAAATGAGTGCCACAGAGTAAACTAAATCTGCAACCAAACTTTGATTCCAGTGGAAACGATTTTAATTCCTTTACATTATTAATGTCCTTGGGAAATCTGCTAAAGTTCATTTATTCTCAATCTCTATAGACTGAAATCTCAAATGAAGTCATTACAACAATTCTTACTATGCTGATTCTTTGAAACTTAATTAAACAATTATCCCTTTGGGGATAGTCATTTAATTAAGTTACTACAGTTGCTGATTACTATGAGTGTTCTAAGAAGACAATAAGCAAATGACTATTCATATGTTAAGTAATCAAATGATGCTTTATAATTAAAAATTGAAAGTATCTTTCAGTCTGAACCCTGTTATTCTATGCCCCATATACTTTTGCATTCCTGTTTAATAATTTCATTCATTCTTACACAGTTCTAATGTTGTCCCAGTACGCTACTCTTTTTTTTTTAATCTTACTTGAACAATCTAATAAAAGTTAATGGCACAAAATATAAATTCAATTATCAAAGAAATTCAGATCCAAAAATTTCATGATCAACTCACAGATCTGAAAATTGATAATTTCAAAACAATTAAAATTGCATCAAAGAGGTTTGCTATCTTGTAGACAAATATATATTTCAATGCAAAGCTGTTAACTCTTATGTGAACTATAATTCAATCGTGGTTTAATAGTATTGTTCATCACTATCTGGAATCAAATTGAGCTAAAACTGAATAACTGTTTAATGGAGTTAAAGGGACCCATACATAGCATTAGTTTCAAAGGCAGCTCTTATTAAAATGTATTCAATTTTATTTCATATGCTGCTAGAAAAAGTATCCCTTTTGAGTACCATAGTAATATTCCCTATGCTGTATTCTATGCACTGGCAAGGAGATTCGAAAAAATGTCTTTGCATATAGTTCATTGATGACTATACACTGGTTTTAACTCTAACTCTTAATAAAAGTCTTTTATTGGACAATAAATTTCTTAAGTTCATTCATGTTTTAAGATCTTGCTTTTATCTTTTGCATGAAATAAATTTAATATCAGCCATTATTGTTGTCTTATTTTAATTAAAATTATTTTAAATTAAAATTATGTCCGTTTCTCATTAGTTACAGTACTTGAATTACACTAATCATATTAACAATTACACTTGTGTTGTTTTCAGGTATTTAAGTTGATAATTACTATAGTAACCAACATTTTTTTTTTCTGCTTGGTGTTTAAAGAAGTTGTTTACAACATTTGAATATGTCTGAACACAGGTTCATTTTTATGCAAATTTGCTCTTCAAACCAACACTGGTTTCTTGAACTCTCTTTAGCACTTGGTCTCATATAAGTCAACCATTGATGAAAGCAACCCAGGAATTTGCCAACATTGTACTACCTTTAAACCATTGTCATTTAAACTGTCATTCAGTACTTCTTTTTTGTAGTTGAAGAGTTCAGTGAAATAGTCTTTCATATTTTGAATCACCATGACTAGTTAACTGAGATCTGACATCAAATTTTGACTCAATTTGATTTGCAGAACAATATATAAAGTTAAAAAAAGAAGCAAATACATAATTTCAAAGAAAAGTTCTCTTTGAAATCAATTCAATACTAAAAATGTACTTAAAAAATCAGCAAAGTTTATATTCACATAGCTTTGTATCTGTCACTGAAACTTGGTTATTAATCATACATACAGATATATTTTACACAATATCATTCACTTTTCTAATAAATCAAACTTACCACAGACGAGCTCAAAAATTATGTGTTTGACTAGTCTAGTTAGTAGAACATTTCACAGAATGCTGAATCTAGACCATATTGAACTAATGAGAGAGATTTTATATAATGAATTGACCACCTTAAAATAGCAGCCAAGCACCTCAAATCACATGCTACTGTCGTAAATAAAGGAGACATTAGACAACGTAGTCTGATACACACACAAAAAAAAAAAAAAGCAGTATGTTCATGATTTGGAATGTTTACTCATAGTTCTATTTTGAGCTAAACAACAACCTAGTCCACTTAAGAAACAAACAAGATCTATATGTATAAAAGAGAGATTCTGTCTGTGCGTTTGTGTGTCCTCAAAAGTGAAAGTAAATGGTTCGAGGGAGGTAACACTAATTGTGCACAAACCTATGACAAACTGCATTGAGGCAAATATTCTCATTGGCTGTGGTAAACTTGACATTGCCTTCGTTCCTTGCATACCAGTTATACCATCTAATGTCCCATTCAAATTTAAGCCCTTACAGTTTCCTATCCCACTTTCTTTTGCCATGAGCATTAATAAAAGTCAGGGCTAAAAACTAAAAGTTGCTGGATTGCAACTTGAAGAACAAACAGAAGTTTAGAAATAATACATTTCTAAATCTAGTTGGTCATGCTACTCCAGGCTGATGACGAGCAAAGACTCAGAAACATGTCTCTGGATGCAGGCTTAGCTGGGTGGAGGTACTTGTCTCCTCCTTGTAAATATAAGGATACAGGAAATGTGTCAAGGCTGACAGGATGCAGTGCAGCTTTCTAGGTCTAGACAACAGTAGTATTATTCCCTTCAAGGGACTGTCACATTGAGTTGACAGCATACAACTACTTCAAACAGAAGTTTGTATAAAAAATCCATCTTTTTTCTACTTCAATTATTACATGTTTTTCTCTTATATAATACCCACATACTGGACGAGTAAACCTAAATCTTACTGACAGGACCACAGCACTTGTAATTTCATTGGACTATTACTTACTGTTGCCTTGCCTTCCATTCCTGTAATATAGCATCAGAATTTCAGCACTAACACTGACAGGACACAGCATTTGTAATTTCATTTGCCTATTACTTACTAATAGTCCTACAAAAAACAAACCATCAAAAAGCAAATACCAAACAAATGCATGACATACGATGCCCTTTCTATATCGCCTATTATGCTATTGTCTAATTTGTCTCAACAAAAATTATGCAATGGTACAACACTAATTGTGTGCTGACACAGTATTTTTTTATTTCATTTCACTATTACTTACCAATATTCCTAATCAAGAAAATGTCTACTGAAAAAAAGACTGTCAAAAATGAAAACCAAACAAACATATACCATGCAATGCTTTTTCTATATGAACAGTGATGCTCCACTTGACCAGCAGCCTTTTCAGTGTCATCGCAGTCAACTGGATTCCATAAAGCTATTCTTCTATATGATATACCCATTATTCTAGCTTCTTGGCTCGAGAAACAGTGAAAGTAATTACCCAATCAACAACGGGTATTACTGCTAGTACACTAATGAAGAAGGGCTCAGAAATAATTACCTTTAGCTACTAAATGATTCAACACATCCCTCTCATATGTTCATCAACTTTTCTCATACAGCTGAAAATAAGGTACAGGAACTGTTCTATATCAACCCAAGAAGAATTCCAAGAGAGTGGTGTAATTGAACCTCTCCTACCAAAATCACTGACAGATTTACTAGAACCACTCTTAATTTCATGTAAGACAGTTGCCATCCCAGTCAGAAGCTATTGACTTTGGTGTCATTAGATGTTACCAGTGAATTTTAACTTGAATCATTGTGCATCTACTCTAACATATTTATTTTATGTGCATCCTCACATCACCAATGAGTATCATCAATATATTTGCTGCTGCATTATCATATGTTCTACATTGGTTACCTTAAAATGTATGAATAAAATATTCTTTTCTACTCTAGGTGCAAAGCCTGAAATTCTGGGGGAGGAGGTCAGTTGATTAGATCAACCCAGTACGCAACTGGTACTTAACTTGTCAACCCTGAAAGGATGAAAGGCAATTTGAACTCAGAACATAAAGACAGATGAAATACCGCTAAGCATTTCACCCAGCATGCTAACATTTCTGCCAGTTTGCTGCCTTGTATGAATAAAATATTAAAGCTTATGTTACCATGAAAAATCCATTGTAAAATACAATGATGATCGTATGTGCTGTTTTTCTGCAACACTAATTTGTCTGAGTTAGCCACTCCAAGGAGTCATAGGCTAAGGCAGAGCAATCTGCTCAGGTCAACAGCCAATTGTCCAGGGTCAAGGCATGTCTCAAGAAGAGGCATATACTTGTGGCAAACAGCCTGGGGAGGAATGGGTGATGCAGAGCTAACCTGACCATGATACATTCATGATAATGACTACCAGACGAGAGCCCATACTGGATCACTCATCACCTGGGTTACAAATTCACAGAAGACAGCAGAAGACTGAGAGTAATTGCTGAAATCTGGTTGTAATGTCATCAACGAATGCTCTGACCACACAGTCAACGAATAAGAAGCAGAAGAAGGAAGAATCTATCACTGGTTAAGCCAACCTCTTAATTGGTAGAACTATTCATGGAGTCAAAACAAGCCTATTTTTCAATTACACCAATTCATATTAACTACAATCTCATTGCATTTAGAAAGGCATGAATGTTATAACATGTGTGTGTGTGTGTGTGTGTGTGTGTGTGTGTGTCTGTCTGTCTGTGTGTGTGTCTCTGTGTGTCTGTGTGATGTTACTTGGTTTCTTGGATTTGTTATTTTCATATGGATCAACTGAGCTATTTGAAAATTAAATGCTAAATAATAGACGAGCTAATGACCTCTCATCAGGTTATCCAGTACCCTATCCAGTCAGTTATGCAAGCACTTTCTACAAAAGTCTTACTGCACCTAAAATGCTTTGTTTTTTTTAATTTTTATTTTAATTTTTTTTTTTTTCCATATTTATTTTGCATAAAATCTCCCATAAAATGATCATAAAAAATGCATAGAAAAAGAAAACATACAAGACTTGGTGCTTTATATGTTTGCTTAAAAAAAAAAAAAGCTAAAACAAGAATGAACAAATCTGAGATGAATGTTGATATAACAATGCAGACTGCTAGACATTGAACCAAGTCAAAATTCCACCATGTTTCCTACCTGCTAATTAGCTTTTCTTCTTTACAAGAGGTAAGGTAAGGTTTAAACAAATCGTCACTCTTTATAAAGATCTATTAAATATAAGGTTCAAACTTATAAGAGAAACCTAACTTTCACATACCAATATATATATATATATATATATATATATATATACATACACACATATATATAT
>NC_068982.1:38790713-38796517 GCF_001194135.2 Octopus bimaculoides | reverse complement strand
TATATATATATATATATATATATATATATATATATATATATATATATATGTATGTATGTATGTATATATACACACATATGTTCAATGAGCATGATGTGGACTAAACTGCTATTAAATTAGCCATGGCCTGAACCACTACTGACTGTAGCCAAAGTAAAGAAAATACAATGTTAGCTTCACACCACCTCTGTACAGATTCCTCATAACTGCTGTTAGTCAGAAACATGTAATGAAAATAAATTGCATTTTTTTTTTAAGAAATAGCTACAAATCTTTAATAAAATTGCTCAGTACTTCTATAAATTTAGTTTTGTTTTGTTTTTTTACATGATTTAAAATAATTTTAGTTATATCCAGTAACTTTTCTGCTTTTCTCTTGTTCCATACAGGCATACCACAACTTATGTCGTTTCAAATTATGTCATTTTCAATTTTTCCATCATTTAACCCTTTACCTACCAGTGATCTCATATCTGCCAATATTTACACCTACCTAACCTTTTTGTTATATGTACTAGGTATATTTCTCTGATATTCAAATGAGGTTTGCTAATTTTTCACCCAATATCTCGTTTATTTCTATTTAAAATGTTATTTTGAAATGTTATTTTGATCATTCCAGCATGTTTCTAAGGCTGTTTTATGCCAGAAGTCAAAGTTTCATTTAAAAAATTCCAGTTAATAGAATTATGGGAGGTAATGGGTTAATAAGGGAAAAAATAAACCTTGACTTTAGAAAATTTATTCAACTTCAATTCAGTTTTAGCAAAGATATTTAGAAGCATAAAAATTTAAAAGACACCTACCTATCAGTCAATAGTGAAAAGGAAAATGAAATAAAATACATATGAAAACATGTACAAACCATTCATTCAAACAGATATAATTCTTTTATTCTTTTACTTGTTTCAGTCATGTGACTGCAGCCATGCTTAAGCACCACCTTTTAGTCGGACAAATCAACCCCAGGGCTTCTTTTTAAGCCTGGTACTTATTCTATCAGTCTTTTTTGCTGAGCCGCTAAGATATGGGGGTTAAGCACATCAACACAGCTTGTCAAGCAGTGATGGGGGCACAAACACAAGCACAAAGACACATATATATAAATGCATACATATATATACGACAGGCTTCTTTCAGTTTCCGTCTCCCAAATCCACTCACATTGCTTTGGTTGGCCCAAGGTTATTGTAGAAGATACCTGCCCAAGGTGCCACGTAATGAGACTGAACCCAAAATCATATGGTTGGGAAGCAAGCTTCTTACCACACAGTCACATATCTTTTAAATGTTTTTTTCATGTTGTATAATTTTATTTTTAGTTAAATAACCTGTCTTGGAACCAATTACTAATGTAAGCTGAGATATGCCTATAGTTTCTAACAAGACATATATCAATTCACATTTGTGATGTGGATGGATGCTGACAACTCCATAAAGAAGTGTTGATCACTCAAAGTGGATGGAACTCACAGAAGAGGGAGACCTAGGATGACATGGGATGAAGTACTGAAGAACAACCTCAGGATGCAAAACTTTCATATGAGATGACAAATGACCAAGATACCTGGTGCCTTGCTGTCTCAAGGAGACATGCCAACCATGTATTCTTATTTCTATTTTGATGCAAAAATTTATAAATCGTCAAAAAATTGTTGTATTTTCTGAAAGATTTTGATTATGTTTTCGATTTCATTCCATACTTATGGTTGTTGAAAGCATAACATGCAAACTTGTTTCATTATTGTTATGGACTTTGGTTATATTTTCAATTTGGTTCCATAGCTAAACTTTGTTAAAAATACTCAAACATGACAAGCAAAACTATACATATGACCTTACTAGTGAAGGACATTATTCTGAATAAGAGTCTTATATAATAAATGAAAGGAATCCAGTACTTCACTGTTTCTTATATTATCAAAGAGTATGAAAAGGAAAAAGTCAACAAATAACAATGACAAGCAAATCTTATAAAGAAGCTTAGTTGCAGCTCAAAAGGCAGTGTGAAGCATATAACAAATATGCAAAGTGTGTGTGTGTGTGTGTGTGTGTGTACATATATAGATACATACACATATATGTGAGTGTTTGTGTGTATTTACACTTATACATACATCTACAGTAATGCCTCAATATAATTCGTTCCTGGAGACTGCTCGTAAAGCAAAAACTCATAAAGCAGAGCAATAATTTCCCACAATAGCAATGTTATAAATCATAATTCATTCCCAGATAAATATTTTACCAAATAACTTATAATACTAGTAAATAAATGGCAATAAAATAACAGTAGAATGTAAAGAATATTTTATGTAAAGTAAAAAGAATGTCAAGATCATTTATAATCAAAAACATTATTATAATCGTTTTCTGAATCACTTTCACTTGCACTAGACTCACACTATCACTTGTAGACACAATCACCGATTCACCAGCACTCATAGACAGACTTGTAGATTTCTTTTTAAAAAACAAATCTAGAGTTGTTTGCTAAGAAGAAGCTTTTTTTTGCTCTCTATAAATTTCCTAATAACACACAGAAGCATTTGTTATGGTAGTAGAAAATTTTGCACTTTGTTCAAAATTTGGATCTTGTGCTTGAAAAATTTCAGCTCACCATACATACACACATACCCTTACACTCAAATACACACCATTCTTTACTTGTGAGTAATAAATATAAACCCCTAAACACCAGCCAAAACTACTGAACCATAACAGAACCAGCTCACCTAACAAACCTTTACTGATGGTCGCTCTCAGCTTACGGTGTTCTTGTTTTTATAACTATCGAAAAGCAACCAGAAAGATAGACATATTGTTGACAACAAATGATTTCGTTGGAGGTCTGTAATCTCCATCCCAGCCCCTGGTGGTCTAGAAGAGGTTAGAAGGGTCAAGTGGGAAAGACATTATTCTGCTTAGCGAAGGCATCTGGGAAATGTGTAACCGCTTCGCTAAAAACTGCAGGTGGTATGGGTTATTTCTCTTGGGTTGTTTAAATAAAATATTAGTAATATATAGTAGATAGAAGGATCCATTGGAGGGGCCCTATTATCGATTTTTTCAACAATCTAAGTATGTTACAAGGTTTCCAGACATGACTTCTACTCATGTGTCAAATAAAGTATAAAAGTGATATTGTCTGCAAAAATTAGAAATTGGACACACAAAAGATCAATATTCAAAGTAATCGTACATAAACAATGAAACCTGTATAATATTTCTAAATTCGATGGCTCAATTAGTTTCACAAAAATGTTGTATGAACTGTAAATAAGCAATAAATATTATAATTTGTAAAATAAGTATAAGTGATACAGGATGTCCCAAATGAATGTGGTGTGGAAGTTTGGTTTCATTTAAAAAAAAAAATTTTAAGCTTTCAAAGTATGAGTTCATTGTATTGGGACTCACTTATTAAATACGTTCTGGAATCAAAAATTTATGTACTGTCAGAAAAATTTTAACTGGCAAAATGCAGAATTATCGGAGTTATGGGCATTGAAAGTGTACATGCATCAAGAAAGAGCAATAATAAGGTTTAGCAGTTGAAGACTGTGAGTAGTGAGAATCAAATATTGATCGCTTCGCTGAAAACTAACAACTGTAAGTGGAGGTGCTATGGGTTATTTCTCTTGAGTGTTTAAAAAAATATTGTGCAGATGCTATGGGTTATTTCCCTTGGGTGTTCAAAAAAATAGTTATATGAGGTAGATATAAGGATCCCTTCCACAGGCCATATTATCAATTTTTCATCAATTTAAGTATGTCACGAGGTTTTCAGTCATGAGTTGTACTCATGTGTCAAGTTTCATCAAAATCAATAAAACGATGTACAACGCCACAAACAAACTCACACCGATTTTCCACATATGTAGTAGATATGTATACACAGAGAGAGAGAGAGAGAGAGAAAGGTTTAAGGGCTTCAAATCTGACATCACACACCTAGCAGAGCCGTCTTAACAGTATTATAGCCCCTGGGCAAACCAGGGAACTCGACCCTATAGTATATATTTTATGGACAGAAAGCCAGAAGTTACATAGGTCAGGACCGAGCCCCTCGACCTGTGAGGCTCCTGGACAACTACCCAGTGTGTCCATGCCTTGAGACGGCCATGATACCTAGACTGCAACAGCTATTCTTGCTACATTCCCTTCCAACACTACCCACCTGGATGCAAGTTCTCTCACCTGTCAGCTCTGTCAACTTGTATAGCAACACCTCCAAGTCTTCTTACCACTTCTCCCTTTGGTGGAAGAATTCAAAGCCACTAAAGTAAGCGCATTTACTATACTGCCATATCAAGGGATGAGAAAGATCATAAACAATGTGCAGAGGATCTATGAAGCAACAACGATTGTGACGTAAATTTGGTAGGGTTTGTCTTCAAGAACCTCTACGTTGAAGTTCGACTCACTCTCTAATCACACCATCAGGCTTTAAAATGTATAAGCACAGTAACGATGTGGTTTTTGATGTACAAAAGATACAATTGATTGTCAACCAACATCGTGGACTAGTTTATGGTCGGTCACCTTGAATGGTAACCTAATCCGCCGCACTCCAGCGGAGGTAGCTAGAGTGTGTGGTGCCCGGACCGGAGCTTCGCTTCAGTTTGCAACCATCTTTCTGGGCTTCTAAGTTTATAGAGGTTTATACTGAAGACCTAAAACAGGCTGTCTCACTGCAACACCCTTCTTTAAATATAACATACTTACCACTAAAACAAATACAATTTATAAAGTGGCTGTCCTCTGCGGTCAGCACGTCCCTTATGTCCCATGCTATGTCACTGGGGTCACGCTAGTAGTAATGCTTTTGATCAGAGGTCTGCTCAATTAAGTTTGACCTCGAGCTGAATTACAACCATAACATAATATAGTCATTCATCTCCAGGGTCATTACGATGACACTGTCGGCCTGGACAAGGCAAAATACTAGAGCCCCTACATATACGAAGGGGTACTGAAAAGTTCCTGGCTTTAAGGGTATCGCGAAAGACCTGGTTGGAGGCTCAACCTTCTGAGTTCTTTGACAGGGTTTAGAAAAACTCAAAGGACCGCTACAATAAGTGTGTGAATCTGAGAAGGGAATATGTTGCACTAATTCATAATTAAATGATCCTTCTGCATTTTCTTTTACTCAAATCCAGGAACTTTTCAGCACCCCCACATGCATTCACAGCCGACTAAGACTAATATTGGACCCCTAAATACGTGGGAGGTTACTTTTCTTGTAATATATGATAATTACTCCTTCTATATTTCAGTCAGTAGCGTAGCTAAGGGGCGGAGGCGAGGAGCGATCCGCCCTAAGCGACGCTTTTATGGGGGCTGCACTTTTAGGTCTGCTTATAAGCCTCTATCAGCTTATACCCTAAGAAGTAGGCTGGCATACCCAAAGGCTTCGTCGGGCAGCACACACTCTAGATATACTACTGACCCTTTATAGCATTATGAAATTAATACTTGCTTTTTCTTTTACCTTTCAGACTAGGCACAAGGTCAGTTTTCCAGGAAATGAGTATAATGAATGGCACCAAACGAAATATATCGATCTTGTAAGCGTTGAATTCTACAACTGCTGAGTATTCACTCAGAAAGTAGAAGAAAGTAACTGAATACTGTGAAGTATTTAGGCGTGTTTACCCAAGTTGGTTACGAGGAAATCTAGGGTTCAGAGAAAAAAAAATTTGAGGGTTCGTTCGGCAAAATAAAAGATAAACGGTCTAACGAATGTATAATGAAAAAACCTGATATTCACCACACACACACACGCACACACACACACACAA
>NC_068982.1:38789362-38790174 GCF_001194135.2 Octopus bimaculoides | reverse complement strand
GAGTCGATAAAATAAGTACCAGTTTGGGGTCGCTGTAATCGACTGATCTCCTCTCCGAAATTGCTGGCTTTGAGCCAAAATTTGAAACCATTACATATTTAGTTTTAGAGTATTTCTTTTCGGATTTATGAACTACCGATATATATAAATATATATATATAGAGAGCGAGAGAGAGAGAGAGGGAGGTTGTATATATTTCATTTCAAAGTTTCAGCTCAGAGCTGCGGCCATGCTGATATATATATATATATATATACAGCCTGGCTGTCCGTCGGTTACGACGTTGAGTCCTCCAGTTGATTCGATCAACGGAAAAGCCTGCTCGTGAAATTAACAAGGAAGTCACTGAGAACTCCACTGATACGCGTGCCCTTAACGTAGTTCTCGGGGAGATTCAGCGTGACTAACTGAATGTGACAAGGTTGGCCCTGTGAATTATACATACATGAATAAATTCTCTGAAACATGTTTTGTCCCACTTTTTTTGTTTTGTTTTGTTTTTAAGTTGAGGAGGGGAGATCAGTAAAATATAGGACTAGGTTCTGTGATATCTGGAAATTCGAATAAGGGTTCCAGGACTTAGTTAATATATACATTCTTTTATTCTTTTATTTGTTTCAGTCATTTGACTGCGGCCACGCTGTAGTATCGCCTTTAGTCGAACAAAACGACCCCAGGACCGCTAAGTTACGAGGACGTAAACACACCAGCGTCGGTTGTCAAGCGATGTTGGGGGCACAAACACAAACATACATAAACATATACACACACATACATATATATATATATATATATATATATGTATATATAT
>NC_068982.1:38785374-38788415 GCF_001194135.2 Octopus bimaculoides | reverse complement strand
AATCCAAGGCTGTGAGGAGTTTTCAGGACATTTATAAAGGAATAGTCTTACAGCTGTTTCTGGGATATTATGGATAACCCTTTATTAGAGACGGTGTGAGAAAATATTTGAGTTCGAATTATTGTGGAAAAGGAGGAGATAAGTAATATAGAGGGAAATACGAGAATGAAAGTAGAAATAGGATATATAAAGATATTGTATTTGCAGTTCCATTATTCGAGGAATATATATATATATATATATTTGCTTAGATCCATCTTCGTATGTTTTAACTGATGATTTAACGAGCCAATGAGAAAGCTTGATCCGCTAGCAATAGTAGCCGATTCACCTCAAATAATCTTTTAGCGAAAATAGGTAAGGTACATTGTATAACGTAGTTCTAGATACACCTAAAAAGGTATGGTGGTCCTAGCTGGAAAGCCTCGATTATAGGCTTGCTGAGTCCAGGCTGCTCAGAAGTTATTAAAAAACAACAACAATAACAGGAACAACAACGATCATTTTATCGATCCTGGAGAAATAACGGTAAAATTTGTAAACATTTACCGAAAATACCTCTAAAGTGAAGTCAAAAATAAGAATTAGACGAGGAAAAGTAAATTCTTTCGGGCATTAAGCCAGCTGCGGTAATCCCAACTCCTTGGTTTAAACAAATAGGTAACTATTGTTGAAAGGGCTAAAAGTGAAATAAATATAACAAATATAAGTTAATAATAAAAAAATGATTTACGAAAAAAAAAAAAACGTTTGTTACAATACAACTTCTTACCGTGAATATTTCTTGTAATTATCAAAAGCAGCTCCGATAAATTAAACACAATTCCTTGGTCCCTATTTAGTATTTTCGTAGTCTGTTTTTTGCTTCTTGTTGCTTGTTAGTTAACTTCATAGGGATTTACATCAAAATATACGCGTGTATCATGATGATTACATTTAAGTCATGGTATGTCTAAGATTATGAATGATGTATAAATATGCAGAGCAGATACGACGTAGAGCTCCGCCACCACTGATTTTGTTTCTCTTTTCTCATTAGTAGTTTACATTACGTTCGCAAAGCGGAGTCTACACTTACTGTTAAACCTCCACACTATTGAAAACACCTTAGTTCTTCCTGCACCCAGGCTTCTTATTGTTGCTTAGAAATGACAGATGCTGGCGTGTGTACATGTATGTGCGTGTGAGTGTATATATATATATATACATATATATGTGTGTGTGTGTGTGTGTTTATGTTCACTTATAATAAAGGCAATCTTACATTAATCTAAAGGATTATTCCATAATTTTTTTGTAAACTACAAATTTATTATTCATAACAAGATTGTTGACAGTGACTTCGAAGTTTCAGCCAAGTAAGCAATCATCGGACTGTACATATATTGTTATATCATGTATGTATGTATGTATGTATGTATGTATGTATGTATGTATGTATGTATGTATGTAAACATGTTATTAAATGCGGATGCATTGAACGCATCCTAATTAAATTCCGAAACTTAATTTATTGACTTCAGAGGAATGAATAGTTAATTTGACAGAAGTTCGATCAGAATTGTCGGATATCGATCGGCTGCTAAACAAAAACAAAAAAAATACATATATATTCTAATTTTGGCACAAGGCCAGCAGTTTTTGAAGGAAAGGGAAGTTGACTACATCAACTCCAGTGCTCAGCTGGTACTAATTATATCGAGCCCGAAAGAATATTAATAATAATAATAATAATAATAATAATAACAACAACAACAATAATAATAATTCTTTCTACTGGAAACACAAGGCCTCAAATTTGGGGGAAGGGATTAAGTCGATTACATCGACCCAAGTGTGTAACTGGTACTTATTTAATCAACCCAGAAAGGATGAAAGGCTAAGCATTTCGCCTGGTAGGCTAGAGATTCTACCAGCTCACCACCTTAATAATAATTATTATTATTATAATTATTATTATTTCAAATTTTTGCCTCAAGTGCAGCTTGGGGGAGGTGAGGATGAGTTGATTCCATCGACCCAGTATTCAACTGGTACTTATTTTATCGACCCCAAAAGGATAAAGACAAAGTCAACCTCGGCAGAATTTAAACTCAGAAAGTTAAGATAAACGAATTGCCGCTAAGCATTTTGGCCGGCGTGCTAACGATTCTGCCAGCTCGCCGTCTTAATGATGATAATAATAATATTCATTTCTACTATAGGCACAAGGCCTGAAATTTTGGGGAGGGGTATAGTCGATTACATCGGCCCTGGTGTTTCACTAGTACTTAATTTATCGATCCCGAAAGGATGAAAGGCAAGGTCGACCTCGGCGGAATTTGAACTCAGAATGTGAAGACGGACGAAATACCGCTAAGCATTTTGCCCGGCGTGCTAACGTTTCTGCCACCTCGCCGCCTTTATAATAATAATAATAATAATAATAATAATAATAATAATAATAATAATAATAATAATAATAATAATAATAATAATAATAATAATAATAATAATAATAATAATAATAATAATAATAATAATAATAATAATAATAATAATAATAATAATAATAATAATAATAATAATGATGATGATGATGATGATGATGATGATGATGATGATAATAATAATCCTTTCTATTATAAGCACAAGGCCTGAAATTTGGGAGGAGAGGACTAGTCGGTAAATTTTCAGATTAACACCCGCACGATTTTCACTAGGGTGTTAGGGTTAGGGTTTTGGGGTCAGGGTTAGAGTCTTAGGGTTAGTTTTAGGGTTAGGGTTTAGGGTTACGGTTACGGTTACGGTTAGGGTTAAGGTTTTAGGGTTAGGGTAAGGGAATTCCGTCCTTAACCCTAACCGTAACCCTAACGCCCTAACCCTAACCCTAACCCTAAACCCTAACCCTAACCATAACCCTAACCCTAAAACTAACCCTAAAACCCTAACCCTAACACCCTAGTGAAAATCGTGCGGGTATTAATCTGAAAATTTACCGACTAGTCGATTACATCGACCCCAGAATTTCACTGGTACTTGATTTATCGACTTCGAAAGGA
>NC_068982.1:38781496-38783522 GCF_001194135.2 Octopus bimaculoides | reverse complement strand
GACAACGTTTCTCTAAAAGAAATGGAAAAACTTTCAAAATACAAAGACCTGGAAATAGAGATAACTCGAATGTGGAATCTAAAAACAGAAACAATTCCTATCATAGTAGGTGCCTTAGGTATAATAAAAAAAATATTCAGACAAATACATAACAAAAATAGCAGGACTTACAAATATATATAACATACAGAAAATTGCACTACTGGGTACTGCACACATCCTACGCAAAACACTTTCAATACAGTAAACATAAGAGCACCACAGCAAACCACAGCACATACCCAAGGTGCACAGAGCTGCGCTCGGTAGTGAAGTGAAAGCACGTTATAAAAATAAAACTACTGAATAATAATAATAATAATAATGTTATGTGTTCATATCTATGAGCATGCGTAGGTATACGTATATTAACAACAACAACAACAACAACAACAACAACAACAATCCTTTCGATTGTAAGTACAAGGCCTCAAATTTTGGGGGACATCGACTCTAGTGCATAACTGGTACTTATTTATATTCGACCCCGAAAGGATGAAAGGCAAAGTCGGCCTCGGCGGAATTTGAACTTAGAACGTGAAGATGGACGAAATGCTGCTGTTGCTGGATGACGGTGATGATGATGATGATGATGATGATGATGATGACGATGATGATGATGATACTGAGAAAGGATGGTGATAGAGCCCGAAGGGTGGATAAATAGACGATGCAACGAAGAGGATTGAGAATGATAGACAGAGATAGATAGATAGATAGATAGATAGATAGATAGATAGATAGATAGATAGATAGATACTATGAATTGGCATTAGGACGAAAATATAAGGTTTTTAATCTAGTTTAGTTTCAGAATGAATACAGGTGCGATTTGATACAAAGTGACTAAGGTATTGCGTGTGTAAGCATCTTCGTCTACTGTTGCTGCTTAAAATAACTAAACTTGTCAAAAATTCTTGTTTATTTGCGACGAACTTTATTTCTAATGTGTTCAGTATGTATGTTTGACTACACTCATCCCAACTGTGACGGCTCGAAGAGGCAACTCGGTCTGCTAGAAAGAGGAGTCAATCACCGGCATAGCGTACACTCCGTTATCGTTTCTAATAGAATAAAAGGAAAGAGGCATGGCTTAGTGTAGTCCTAGATGCTCGACTTGACGATGAAAAGAAAGAAAAAAAGGCAATCACAGCTATCTTGCCTTCAATCTGATTTATAGAATAGTTAATTTAGAATTAACTTCAGGCAAAGCATCAACGCGTAGCGGGTTACACGCAGTGCATGCGTACACACACGCATACATTCACACACACACACACACACATAAAAAAAAATGTGTGTGTATACATATATATATGTTTGTGTGTGTGTATGTGTGTGTATACATATATATATATATATATATATATATAGAATGAATGAATGCACAGATGGATGGAGTCGCGCGCGCGCGCACATGTACACGCAAAATGTATGCATTGCCATCCAGGGGGTAATCTGCAGGGGGTCGACAGTTACATCTGGATGGTGGGGGAGTCGGTTGCGCCAAGTTCAGTGTAAGTGATGGCATATATACTTGATGGATGCGACGTCTCCCTCTCTCTCTCTCTCTATCTCTCTCTCTCTCTCTCTCTCTCTCTCACTCTCTCTCACTATACATATATATACACGTACACACAGATACACATATATATATAAATATATACATACAGACACTCTCACACACACACACACACACGCACATATATTTTAGTCAGCAGAATCTGTTTGATTACCACTTGGGAATTCATTATTTTTATCTTCGAAGTATTGTTTATAAATGTGCACCAATTAATATCCCTTTTAAAAAATCCCTTAGAAATTATAAATAAATAACTATATAAATAAATAAATAAAAGTTTATACATACATACTTACATACATACATACAAACATACAAGCTTAAATGATAACATGTATGATGTATACTTACGCACACATGCATACGTATATGCATACATACATACATACATACATACATACATAC
>NC_068982.1:38780414-38781287 GCF_001194135.2 Octopus bimaculoides | reverse complement strand
TTTTTACGCCCCACCTTTTCCCATGTCCACTCACATTTACAAGTACATGTGGGCCTACTTACAATTGAAAAAAATCAAAAATTAAAAAATTGTATTCAAAATACAAAAAAATAGCTTGAGAATTGAAACAGCAGGCACTGAAAGTGCATAACACCCAATAAATCGATAAAATTATTACGATTTCTCATGTTTTTAAAAAATGTCAATTTATAAAGAATAAAGAAACACGTTTTTTCAGTTCAATTATTTGACGGTCAGCTCGACTAATTTAGTGAGAACCCTGTGCCTGATGCATACAGCCCACGTCTATGCCCCGCGCCCCACCTGAATTTTCTCAGGCCCCACCAGTGGGGCGTACGCCCCACCTTGGGAATCACTGCTCTAGAGGTTTTCTAAAATCTAAAAATAGCGAGTGAAAGAGATGAGATTCGCTAACAGATCGGTTTGAACAATATACACACTACATGTTAAAGTGCACCTGATTTATAACTGCAAATGTTTCGGTACTGTTAAACCTCCTTAGTTAATTCTCTTCAACTCAGATGACAAGAAAAACTGTACTATATATATATATATATATATATATATATATACACATATTAATACAAATAATATGTGAGTATATGCATATATACGTACATGTATGTACATACCTACATCTACATGTATATATAGATGCATATCTGGGTACAGGACGTCACAAAAAAACGTGAACAAAATGAAAAACAGAACATAAACAGAGCACATAAAACAAACAGGCCACATAGAGAATGTTTCCTTCATCAGCTGCCCCTATTCTAAACTACACACACACACACACACACACACACACACACACACACACACACACACACACACACACACACACACACA
>NC_068982.1:38772623-38780160 GCF_001194135.2 Octopus bimaculoides | reverse complement strand
GCTCTACATACAGACAGGCATAGTATACATACATATACACATATATGCATGCATACTCGTTCACACACAAACATGCATACATACATACATACATACATACATACATACATACATACATACATGCATACATGCATACACGCTCAGAAATACAGGCATACATACATGCATGCAAGCACGTGCACACAGCGACATGTATAGTCGGCTCGAGTGAACATGTATTGCAGGTGAAATCCTAATATATATTCTCACATTTATATGGCCTCCGATAAGGCGTCGATCTAAGCGGAACCAAGCACTTATTTCTAAGCTTACGAAAGGGGAACACCCATTTCTCTTGCTCTAAATCCCTCTACCCGTTTTACCAGTTGCATACACATGAAAAGGTTTTTTGGTTTTTTTTTCTTCAATAGGCTGCCTGTATTTTTCTGGTACTCCCTTTCATATTATATGGGTTCACGTAACCGGATACAAAAGGGGTGAACATGACATGAGCAAGCATTCAATGAAGTCTTCTCACCCCTCCCCTACGTCTTGCCATTACATTTCATTACGTATTCTCTTGTAAGTCTACAGGCACCGCAATGCGTGTTCGCCGGGACATTTACATATAAGGCTACCCAACTTCTTCTTGGCGATGCTATATTCAGCATGAGGTGGAAAATTCGGGTAAAACTATTCGAACGGAGGGAATAAACTACTACAACAGCAGCAGCAGCAAACAACATTAAAAAATCAACGACAACGTTATCATTACTATTATCATCATCATCATCATCATCATCATCATCATCATCATCATCATCGGTATGATAATGGTGATGGCGAAAGCAAGAATGACGACGATAATTATTATTATTATTATTATTATTATTATTATTATTATTATTATTATTATTATTATTATTATTATTGTCTTGTAAAAGGAAACCCTTATCATAGTCTTATAAGGCGGCGAGCTGGCAGGAACGTTAGTACGCAGGGCGAAATGCTTAGCAATATTTCGTCTGTCTTTACGTTCTGAGTTCAAATTCCGCAGTGGTCAATGTTGCTTTTCGTCCTTTCGGGGGTCGATAAATTTAGTACCAGTTGTGTACTAAAGTACATCTAATTTGGCCCTTTCCCCCAAAACTTTCGGACCTTGTATCTAGAGTAGAAAAGAATTGTTAGCGCGCCGGGCAAAATGCTTATCGGCATTTTGTCCGTCTCTACGTCCAAAGTTCAAATTCTGCCGAAGTCGACTCTGCCTTTCATCCTTTCGGAGTTGATGAAGTAAGTCCCAGTTGAACACTGGAGTCGGTGTAATCGACTTACGCCTCCCCGAAATTGCTCGCCTAGTGCCAAAATTCGAAATTATTATTATTGTCTTACAAGGCGGTAAACTGGCAGACTGGTTAGCGCGCAGGACAAAATGCTTAGCGGCGTTTCGTCCGTCTCTGTGTTGTAAGTTTAAATTCCGCCGAGATCGAGTTTCCCTTTCATCCTTTCGGAGTCGTTGAAACAAGCACCAACCAAACACTGACATTATGCCAATTGTAGAAATAATTATTACCATCATTACGTAATATTGGCATAAGACCCCGTTTGTCGGTGTAGCTAAGTTAAAACAAGGTTGTGGAAAGCGCGTATTTGAATGCCCAACCACCAAACCAACACAACACCACCACCATCACTACCGTCTCTGAAATAAAAGGAAATTTTGATCCATGGCAGATTTTGAAACCAAAACTCGAAAGCACTTAACAAATACATCTACGATTAGTTATTATGATCTGTACGCTACTTGTACAAAACCAAAAATAGTTGGCGAAGAAGTGGAGCGGAGTGAATCGACTCCAGATATTATGAACTTCCAACAGGATCAAAAACGACGTCAAACTCACTTAGGGATTGAACTAATAACTTAAAAGGATGTTCTATCACTATTACTTAATACTAACTATGTGGCGGCGCAATGGCCCAGTGGTTAGGGCAGCGAACTCGCGGTCACAGGATCGCGATTTCGATTCCCATACCGGGCGTTGTGAGTGTTTATTAAGCAAAAACACCTAAAGCTCCACGAGGCTCCGACAGGGGATGGTGGCGAACCCTGCTGTACTCTTCCACCACAACTTTCTCTCACTCTTACTTCCTGTTTCTGTTGTTCCTGTAATTCAAAGGGTCAGCCTTGTCACACTGTGTCACGTTGAATATCCCCGAGAACTACGTTAAGGGTACACGTGTCTGTGGAGTGCTCAGCCACTTGCACGTTAATTTCACGAGCAGGCTGTTCCGTTGATCGGATCAACTGGAACCTTCGAGGTCGTAAGCGACGGAGTGCCAACAACAAGCCCAACATTTTGAGGGGAGGGGCTAGTTGAATACATCGACCTCCAATGTTCAGCTGGTACTTATTTTATCGAAATGCCAAGTCGACCTCGGTGGAATAAGAAATCAGAACGAAAAGACGAACGAACGAAATGCCACTAAGCATCGTGCTAACGATCCTGCCAGCGCGCTGCCATGATAACAATAATAATCCTTTCTATTAAGGCGGCGAGCTGGCAGAAACGTTAGCACGCCGGGCGAAATGTCTAGCGGTATTTCGTCTGCCGTTAGGTTCTGAGTTCAAATTCCGCCGAGATCGACTTTGCCTTTCATTCTTTCGGGGTTGATAAATTAAGTACCAGTTACGCACTGGGGTCGATGTAATCGACTTAATCCCTTTGTCTGTCCTTGTTTGTCCCGTCTATGTTTAGCCCCTTGTGGGCAATAAAGAAATAAGAAACGTTAGCACGCCGAGCGAAATGCTTAGCGGTATTTTGTCTGTCTTTACATTCTGGGTTCAAATTCCGCCGAGGTCGACTAACGATTCCACCAGCTCGCAGCCCTCATAATAAAAATAGTCATTTCTATTATAGGCACAAGGACTGAAATTTGGCAGGAGGGGTTAATCGATTACATCGAGCCCAGTGTTTAAGTGGTCCTTATTTTATCGACCTCATAGGATGAAAGGTAAAGTCGACCTCAGAGGAATTTGAACTCAGAACGTAAAGACGGACGAAATGCCGCTAAGCATTTTGTCCGGCGTACTAACGATTCTACCAGCTCGCTACCTTCATAATAATGATAATGATGATGATGATTTCTTTTGATGATGATGATGTTCGTGATGATAATAGTTTCCTTTTAGCACAAGGCCAGCAATTTTGAGCGGAAGGGCTAGTCGAATACATCGACACCAGCAGTTGACTGGTACTTTCAGCCCCGAAAGGATAAAAGGTAAAGTTGACCTTGGTGGGATTTGAACTCAGAAGGTAAAGAACCAAAACAAATATCGCAAAGCCTTTTCCCGACCTTCTAACAGTTCTGCTAGCTTGTCTCCCTTCCAATGAAGTGGTCTTGCACATTTTCGAAGTATTGTTATAATTATTATTTCATTATTGACCAGAAGAACCAAAACATAGCCAAGTCGTTTCAGACAGAAGGGTAATTAAACATATGACGATGTACATATTGTAATAAACAGGGAATTTGTGACAATGCGCAATGTACCATGGAAGCCAACTTAAACCTTTAGTTAACTAATAATAGCACCCACTTTCTAAATAATCAGAAACTGACACTAAGGGAGGATCAGAACATCATACGAATCAGAATATTTTCCTCTCCAGGTACTATTTACCCAGTCGCTGCAGCAGCTTGGGTCTTCTATATCACCCATGAACATCTTAGGGCATTTACTGATTCTCCGGTGTGGTGTCCCTTAACTTCAGGTGTTGTTTTCACCAACAATTTGTCGTCTCGAGGTTCATAGTTTTCTTCCACTATCACCCTTTCAGTCAGCACAATATTAACTTTTTCAGCAGAACTATTAGGTTCTCGTTATCTCTTTGGAGAATCATGACATTTAGGCGCTGACAGAAATCCAGTACTGCACTTGTTTTTAATCAGAGCCCCACCGCTCTTTATTTCTCTTTCTACTCCCCTCGTCAGTTTTCTATTTTCCTCCTTTTCACCTCCGCAAAAAGGTGGGTTGGAATATTTGATCGAGGTCTTTGGCTATATGTCCTTTCGAGGACATATGGAAAGCTTTGTAAAATAGAATTACATCACTTTCCTCCTTTCCTTTTCTTTCTGAGTAAAAACTTCAGGCAAGGAAGTACTCACCTTTGCAATATACCAATATACCTCGTCCGCATATTTTCCATTTTTTCCCCTGACGCTGGCTCATATCCAGTACCTCCATATGACACGCGAAAGAAAGCAAAAGATAAGTTGTTGGTTGTGGTATTGTATTCTCCTTACTGTTTTATACTGTTTTTGCTATTTAAATTAACATTTTCAACTCAGTGTTGTGTTGTATGCGTAACTGTAATTGTTTGTGCTTGAAACTCTGCCATATTTGTTTTTAAAGTTTATTTTTGAATAAGAATGGAGACGTATAAATTTAAAGTTTATTTTTGAAGATGGAGACGTATAAATTTTCACCACTAATATTGCTACTATTATGACTAGTGCCTCCCACAACCACAGATACGGTCATTTTGAAACATGAATAACATGACTAGGATACAGCTTTCTTCTACTCGACAAAATGTATGAAAGATCTTTAAATGATACGAAATTCGTTTGTTAGTAAAACAGAAACAAAAATCTTTTTTTTCCAATAAGTAATCCTGGGTAAAATTCCTTCTAAGAGGGTGCTTAATTACACGCATACGTTCACATAAATTCAAATACAATATAGTTATAATTATGATTATTATTTCTTTATTAGCCTCAAGGTCCAAAACATGTTATACAGAAGGGCTACAAAATATTTGGATATGTGCATGTACAGGACCAAACAGAAGCAGCGCCATACGAAAAAATTATTAACCGCTTTGGAGGGGGGATCAGTTTAACTCACACACCGATCATGACGGAGCAATAATTGCTCCGTCATGACTGTAACTTAGATCTTCCAAATTCAGATGTTAACATTCATGTTCGGCTTTGGCTAAGGACTGCCAAGTCTCCTACATTGCCTGAAGTGTACTCCGTTAACTCCTGGTGTGGTTTTTCACCACAGCCTACCATTTTGGGTCATAGTAGTAACCTAACTCGTGCTCAACTGGCACAGACATTTTTCTTCACTATGTTTCGCAGCTGTTCGACCGGTTCTTGTTATTCCTTGAAAAACCAGGAACATCAGACACTGCGATAGACAGCCATTTTTCCACGAAGAAATTCCAGCATTTTAATTGTCTTTGGTCTGGACTTATTCATTTTCCTTTTTCTTTTCTCCCCGTCCCCATCTTTTCCTTTACTTCTCCTTTCTGTTTCTGATCGCTTTTCTTTCTCAGAGTTTCATTTCTACCTCATCGTCGCAACAAGATAGGTTAAAATAACTGCTTGGAATCACTGGAAGACTCTGGCTGACAGGTAGGAAACCGTTCGATACTTCAGTATCCCACTTTCTCCGTTCCTGTTGTTCATGTTCCTGAGTGGCTCTACTAAGCTGTTGCGCCGCATTAATTTTCTACGCTGGCCATCTTCGAAGAAGTAACAGCTAGAGCGACACCGATGACAGAATTAACACCGTCATAATTGGAGGTGGGCGTCTAAATATTGAAGACACTATAAGTGGGATAGCATGAGTTTGAAAAATTATGCTATGCATGGTAACAAAAGGCACTTATCTTCAGTTAGAAATATCTGTAGTTTCAGGTAACAGTTCTCATTGTGGACACGAGTTAGAGCTAAACAAGAGCCAGATACAACTATGATGAATAATGACAGAACTTTGTGATTTTTCCATAGAGATTGATCGCATTATGGAAGAAAGGAGACCAGTTATGATCACGGAAGGTAGGAAGAACAAGCATTGTGACATTATTGATGTTGAAAATATTGAAACAGTGAAAGGTTTCAGGAATAGCAAGAACAAAAGGATGACTAACTGGAAAGAGAAAGAATTACATGGTTAATTCATTCAACCAGCGAAGAAGTAACAAAAAAAAATTCTGGCTGTTCTCGAGATGAAAACCTGAAAAGAAACACAACAGCTTAGTATAACCACTCAGGAACAAGCCATTAGAACGAATCTGATGCAGAAAAAATTGGTAAAATTCAGTCACACAACAAACACAAAATGTGTGGAAAATGGAACGAAAGTCTGATAGATAAGAGCTTGCATAAAAAAGAGTATAAATGCAAGTATTTATGTGTCGATTAAATAGTACACTGAGTTGTTAGCTAAGTCTGTGGCTAAGAAGTGACAAAAAAGTAGTTGAAAACAAGCTAGAGGTTATCACGCTAAATAATTAGAGGAATTTATAGTATTTTGCCATAAAGATACTCTTGAAATAAGAACATCAGATATGATCGCGGAAGGTAAGAAGAACGAACACTGCAATCACTGAAATTTGAGGAAACCTGTTGCCACCAGACTTCAAGATAGCATCTCTACTGAGTTAAATGAGCAGATTATGATCGTGGAAGGCTAGAAAAACAAACACTGCAATCACTGAAATTTGAGGAGACCTGTCGTCACTAGACTTCAAGATAACATCTCTACTGAGTTAAATGCGCATGAATTAGTTTACCTATAAAATAATAATAATAATAATAATAATAATAATAATAATAATAATAATAATAATAATAATAATAATAATAATAATAATAATAACACCAGGACTTACAAATATATATAACATACAGAAAATTGCACTACTGGGCAGTGCACACATCCTACGCAAAACATTTTCAATACAGTAACCATAAGAGCATCACAGCAAACCACAGCACATACCCAAGGCACACAGAGCTGTGCTTGGTAGTGAAGTGAAAGCACGTTATAAAAATAAAACTACTGAATAATAATAATAATAATAATAATAATAATAATAATAATAATAATAATAATAATAATAATAATAATAATAATAATAATTTTATCTAACAGAAGGCAGCAAATTGATAGGAGGATATTACAAGGTCAAATGTCAAAACACTGGGGTTTGCGCAGAATCGATTATGGGAATAGAAAGAGGCATAGAAAGCAATAAGGTACGAAAGGAATGAAGATGTTTCAACAGGTAGCAGCCACTTAGGGTCAGTCAAAGTGCTCCAGGGATTCAGGCCTCATGTTGTATTTTCCCAGTTGCATGCACGTATCAGGAGTTTGCTCATTTATCTGGTCCGTCATCGGCAGTTTCATCCTCCTTTCAACAAATTCATCAAAGAAAAAACACCTTCGTCTCTACTCTCATTCTTCACCTACATCTTTATGGAAAAAAAAACAAGAAAAGAAAAGAGCCCACGAGGGTTTGGCTGAAGAAAAAAAAAGTATGTCTTCAATCCTTTCATTCTCGTCCACCGTACAATCTTTTTCGTCATTGCCACCAGAGGAAAATTGTCAAAGGAAAGCATCGAATGTCTTCTTTTATAGCGTTGGGTCAACTAATGAGGGAATTTGGTGGACGGAAGACGGAAACTGCGAGGAAGCCCATCGTGTGATGTATATGTATGTAAGCATGTATGTATGTATATCTATCTATCTATCTATCTATCT
>NC_068982.1:38753783-38771872 GCF_001194135.2 Octopus bimaculoides | reverse complement strand
ATATATATATATATATATATATATATATACACGCACACATCAGAGGCGACTCCAGGTCATCAGCGTCTTCTCTGCAGAAAGACTTAAAAGCAGATATACAACATAAATTAAAAATCGGTCTCAAAGTTTGACACAAGGCCAGCAATTTCGGGGAAAGATATAAGTCGATTACATCGACCTCAGTGCTCAACTGGTGCTTATTTTATTGACCCAGAAAGAATGAAAGGTAAAGTCGACCTCGGCGGAATTGAACTCGGAACATAACGATCGACGACATGCCGCTAAACATTTTACCCGGCGTGTTAAAGATTCTGCCAGCTCTCTGCCTTAACAGAAATTAATATTGAAAAACGAAGTAGAGGGAAAATAAATTGTAAGGACCGTGCGATGCGAGGTGACGAGAATGGCTCTTTAGTACATCACACGGTCGATACAATAAATATATAATTGAATGGTACATATAAGTGCCAGAGAGAAAAAGGAGAAACAACCGCATATAATGATTAAGAGAGGATTTATTGAAATAATAACATGTATGTCTGTGTGTGCGTCATGTATACAGAATAATAGACAGGCCGTCATGAAAACAAATGCATGTGTGCGTGTAAGCGTAGATGTATGCGCGTGCTAAGAACGTATAAGAGTGGCAATGAAGAAGGAGACAGTGAAAGAGTCTATAGCCATCGAAGTGAGAAGTTCATAGATACAAGTAAGATAAATAATACCAGTTCATAATCACTAGTACACGGTTGTTGAAATACTGTATCGAGAAATTGCAGCCATGGTGCTGAGCCGGTTACTGGTACAGGTCGTACGTGAAGTCGTGGCTGTGATGTTACCGCCTGGGTCACTTGATACAGGTAATTTTTGCGGGTTGTATATTCGTTGTTGATCCATAGTGAAGTAATTCACGAACAATGAAGTGTTGGAACCTGGGCAAGCTGCTTGCTGAGCTGTGTACGTAGAGAGATGATGTTGACGATGTTAAAGACAAGATAATGGCGACGAAGACAGAGGTTGCCGTAATGCTGTTGGACGAAGTTGGTAAGTCTCAACGTGAGTGCTGTGGTGTCGTCGCTGAAACTAGCTGTGTCTTTGTGGTCAGTGGCTAGACCTAAAAAGGTCTGGAACCGAAAGACCTCGAAAGGAGGAGAAGGTGAGTTTTTATAAGTAACAGTAGGTTCAAACGGGGTCATGAACAGGTTGTCCCACGTGATCTTAGTTATACGCGGCGGTGCCGGTGTAGTTAGTATGTGATCTACATATATGTTTCTGGTATAGTTTGTGATCTACACTGACTAAGATCAAATAAACAAAATCTCTTTATTGCATTTTTAAATGATATCCGTGCTGTATACAAATAGTCACAGTATTTATGTTTCTAGTATGAAATAAAAATCAATAGAAATTTTTATTTTATTTTTTAGATGTTTAACTCATTCCTCTAATTATAATTGCAAATTTATAACAACATTTTGCATGTAGATCACAAGCTAGTCTAGATTTAAGTTGCTGTAGATCACACCGGCACTTACGCGGCATTTGGTGTAATCGAGTAAGAGTCAAATTGCGCCAGTACCAACCAATCAGAGTAGTAGACACAACGGGATCCAAATAGCGGCCAAATGCTTGCTGTTACCTGCTACGTTCGAATGCACATATATATATAATAGAGGGGAGAGAGGAATTTCACTCGAGTGTACGCTACAAAATCATCTGGATAAATCCTTTCTACTATAGGCACAAGTCCTGAAATTTTGGAAGGACTAGTCGATTACATCGACCTCAGCTGGTACTTATTTTATCGACCCAAAAAAGGATGAAAAAGTAAAGTAGACCTCGGCGGAATTTGGACTCAGAACGTAAAACCGGAAGAAATGCTACAAAGCATTGTGTCCGGCGTGCTAACGATAAGCGATAATAATCTATGTAAGTAAACTATATAAATCATGTTAATGCATTTTTAAAGACATTAACAATGTAAAGTAAAACAGCTTCAAGCGAGAATCGAACCCTGCAACGGCTTTCTCTTCTCGTTACTATTTGACTATTTACAACAATGTCATGCTAACCAATATCAACGTTTCTGGCACAATATATTCTAGTGAGCTAATTTATCGATATGATGCATGTATGACCCAATCTAGAGAAAAAGTTTGAATTATCGATTAAGTAGGTGGCTTCGTTGTTATATTTCAGTTTGATTTCGAAAACTTGTTATGCAAGAGTTAAGAGAGGTGAGAATTTAGAGAATAAATGGGGTCGAACTTATTTCCTTTGCGCTATATCCATTAAGCCACACTTGGCATCTGTTAGTTTCTTACAAAATGTCAACTAGTAAAATGCCCTTTGCATTCCTTTAAGTATTTCCTTATCACTGCTGAAGTTTATCTACAGACAGCTTACTGCCTTGTTAGCAATTTCGGTCTGGGCAATATCTCAAAACACATCACTAAATAACCTTTCTATTACACCGTAACCCTACATAAGTTCATCATGGAGATAGTAAACCTTCTAATCAAGAAACCGCTTTCCCTCTCTCTACTTCAGAGAAAGTTTGAAACTTCAATCATCTGATGTGTTGCATTATATATATTTCGACTGATACCTACACATTCATACGAACCCAGACACCTTTACACGAAATGGCCCACGTCCATGTATGTGTCACTTCAGATGTTTCTCTAATGTATGTGAACGCATATAGAAACATAATTGCACTGATAATGAGAACATAACCGACACACACACACACAAACACGCACACACACACAACACACACACACACACACACACACACACACACACACACACACATGAACACACGCACGCACATACACATACATGATGCATACGAGTATAAGCACTCACGCACATATTTTCAAAACGTAACTCGAAAGTGATGTCACTGCATAAAAGCAGCAGTGAAATTAGTGCTAACACGTATTATGCAGAGAGTATCAAAAGCAAATTAAAGATAATTTTGAGGTGAAGAAAAGACAATGTTAGCTCAAAGACGAATGTTTTAATTATTTCGGAAAGAACGGGACGCAACTCTGAATATGCTTCAGTCAAATAAAACTTCAATGAAACATACACTGCGGTGGATGCGCAATGGCCCAGTGATTAGGGCAGCGGACTTGCGGTCGTAGGATCGCGGTTTCGATTCCCAGATCGGGCGTTGTGAGTGTTTATTGAGCGAAAACACCTAAAGCTCCACGAGGCTCCGGCAGGGGATGGTGGCGAACCTTGCTGTACTCTTTCACCACAACTTTCTCTCACTCTTACTTCCTGTTTCTGTTGTGCCTGTAATTCAAAGGGTCAGCTTTGTCACACTGTGTCACGCTGAATATCCCCGAGAAATACGTTAAGGGTACACGTGTCTGTGGAGTGCTCAGCCACTTGCACGTTAATTTCACGAGCAGGCTGTTCCGTTGATCGGATCAACTGGAACCCTCGACGTCGTAAGCGACGGAGTGCCAACAACAACACTTCACTGCACTTGCTTTAGTAATAAAGTAGATTGACGTTAAAAAAATTAGATTATTTAAAATAATGAATCACAGAGATTTTACTAGGAGACAACCTCTGCGCGTAAAAGCAATAGCTAAAATAGCGTTAACATATTTACTCTTGTGAGCATTAGAAAGTTAATTCGAAAATATACAAGATACAAGTGGAACTGAGCAAAGACACGAAGTTCCTGCGTATAATAAGTTATTTTATTTATATACACTTATGAAAACTTATGAAACTTCTCTTCATATAATCAATAGAAACAAATAATGGCCTTTTCCCTATATCATGTGATCTAGAACAGGTACTCTTTAATAGTTTGTTATATAAGTGTGTGTATGTGTATATATACATATATGAATGTATGTCTGTATGTATATATATATATATGCATGTGTTTGTGTGTGTGTAATAATAATCACTCTTAAGAGAACAGAATGGTAAGGCTGAATGGAGGCGGCTTTCCGATTATTGGTGCAGTAACTGAGTAGAGAAATGTTTGATTCAGTGCCCTATACTGGTTATCTTTTTAGAAAATGGAAGAGCACTTCGCTTTAAATGTAGTTTTGAACAAGCTATGTCTCAGAAATGATGGTGCTGACAATGGCTAGACTATTGATCAGAACTGACTTGGAGTTAAGCAACAATGGCAACACGTAAGGTACTGAATATACAAAAAATGGATATCATGCGTTAAATGGAAACACTACTGATTAAAATGCTGCAAAATCATTAAATTTATTCTCTGTATTTAACCTTGGAATGATCAAGGCGCCCTGACGCATAACGGTTACAAGATCTGTCTTTCATCCTAGACAGAAACCCTATGATTTTAGTTTAACATTGAAAGCTAATGAAATTCTAGACAGTTATATAGTTCCTCTTGCTGAATTTCTAGGCTATGATTTATTTATAGCTAAGCCATCAAAAAATTTTATCTTTTGCAAGAACATTGTACCCCTGACCACAGGATATGAACTCCTGCCTCTGGGCAGAAGGCCAACATCCTATTGACATAATTAGACAGTCTGATTAGATTTTTATAGATTCTGTTAATACGTCTTCATATATTTTATTTTCTATATAAAATAGTAGCCAGTATTGACATTGGCTTCAGTTAATGCTGGTTGTGTAATATATTAGTCACAATCCAAATTATAATTTACTAATTGAGAAACAAGCGATACTGGTATGGGTGTTCTTTATCCAATTAACCTTGTTCGTAATTATGTCTGGAAATTGTCAGGAAACTTCACTTTATCTGCTGAAGTACGTCTGGCAAGCCAAGGAAACAAAATTATCGTCGGATTTATAACAACGAACTGTCTACACCATTTCATGACACATCTGCATCCCTACAAGATTTGCGTTAGAGCTGGGGTTAAGTTATTAGAAAAGTTCAATGCTGTAGCCCAAAATATAGAAGTAGAATGGGAGTACCTACCTAAAAGAAGAAAAAAATCTTCCACGTGTTACCAGGGAACAGTAGTAAAAGGAATGAAAGATAAAAAGAAAGCAAATAAAAGAATCCAAATAAATATAATGAAATGAAATAAAATAAAATAAAATAAAAAGTAAAGGAAAGCAAGAAACTGAAAGAAAGGAATAAGGAGAAAAGGAAGAGAGAGGTTGGCTTGTAATTATATGGTTTGTGTCTGCATTATCCACCAGCATACATGACATCTGTACTGTTAAACGTCTGGACGTTTGACTGGACTTTGTGGACAGTTTTCATGCAATTGGATTCTCGCAGCGAAGAAAATCACCTGCATAATACAGTTGATAATCATACGGTGTATTAATATAAAAGCAAATACTTACTGAGTTAGTCTGATTGAAGATATAATCAACTGATATGCTAGTCAATGCAAACAGTTAGAAAAGGTCGGTGAGTGAGAGGGGAGGAAAGAGAAATCTAAAATCGGTGCATGCTGCAATCATCTTACTAATGCAACAATGGGTCTATAAACGTCCTAGCATTTTTGTTGTTTTTTCGCGGAGATCATAACATCATTAGTGGGGTCAGACGTAGCTAGTTAGTTATTGGATGCCTTAGTTCAATCTTAGTTAGGAGGACAGAAATAGATTCACACTACTTTTGTTTTTATGGCTTAGTCAGAGCAGGAAGAGCAACGTATGTGGCCCTTTAGCAGGGTTTTAGAGACTGGTGAGAGAAACGAAAGAAAAAGTTATGACTCATGCGTTGTCCCTAAACTAAAGAACTAGTCCGAATACTTGCAATAGACAAGACACTGCAGAAGACATCCAAGGGTTAGGTTACTTTGGACTACGAGTTAAGTCAACTACCCATGGAAAACTACAGTTCAACCAGTAAGCTTCCACCAGTAGCGTAGTTAGGGTGAACTACGAGGAGGTGGTCCGCCCCAAACAACGTTTTTATGGGAGTGCCACTTTTGGCTCTCCTATATAACCCTGTATAGCTATGGCGGCCTAGGAGTGGGGAAAGACTCAAGTCTGTACCGGGCGACATACACTCTAGCTACGCCACTGACTTTCACACATTTTTGGTTTACTCAAATTCATATTCAGGGCTTGATCGATCCAAGACTATAACAGACAATTGTCAAAAATTCTGGGCATTAAGATTGAATGCTGAACAACGTAATTGGTAGGCTCGTTATTTAACCACCCAGCTATGCTTGTTCCTTGATTGATTGTTGAAGAAGATGAATATAGCCAAACCAGTTTAGTAAAGTGACTGACAACCTTTTTTAAGGCAGAAATTTTCTTCATCAATCCATCTTTATTTTCGACATCTCCGTCAAATCCCACTCAACCATCTTTAAAGTGAAACAACAATCTACCTATTGCAGTCCTTCATTCATTATACCTGAACAAAAAACGTAATGGTCACATTTGGAATGATTGAAATTCGATTCAGTAAAATATATTGATCAATAATAAGCGTGAGAAAATTTTGAAGGCAATGACTCTACACAAACCAAACAAAGAGAACGTTTGTAGTATCTCAATACAAAACTGCTACGCATGCATACAACATGAAGCCCCCAAAACCTATTAAATTATACTTCGAAACACAAAAAAATGGCTTTCTTCTTGATTTATAATAGCGATATTGTTGTATAGAGTATGGCAGCTATAAAAATAGTTAATATACAAAAGCCTAAGGTCACCACATACAAATTGGACAGTACCAAGATACCTTTATGCAGGTTAAAAGTGTCATTATTACATATGAAATAAGGCGGCGAACTGGCAAAATTGTTTGCACGCCGGGCAAAATTCTTAGCGGCATTCCGTCCGTTTTTACCTTCTGAGTTCAAGTTCCACCGAGATCAATTTTGCCTTTCACTCTTTCGAGAACGATAAAATAAGTACCAGTTGAGCACTGGGGTCAATGTAATTGACTTGCCCCTTTCTACAGAATTGCTGGCCTTGAGCCAAAATTTGAAACTATTATTACATAGGATATAGGCATTGCAATAATAAAGGAACAAAATTTTAAACCTTAACGCAGAACATCCCCGTCTGCCATATCTCTAAAACCATCCGATAAGTCAGGACAATCCAATAAAATACATGAAATAATGAAAGCCCACATTAAACACCTGAAATCATGCTTCCACTGAAATCATGCTACCGCAAAAAACTGAAACTACCCGACAACCAGTGTTGTTGCGTGGGTTTTGGCCACCCTTTACGGTAGCCAAATTAGTCTCCTCCTTCCTTAAGCGTTATATGTTATACCTTCAGCATATATTTGTCCCTCGCTCCCTATAAAACAGAGACCGCTACACCCCTGTCACTAACACGCTGAAATGAAAGCATTCGTACAGAAAACAGCAACTGAAACGTTAATACAACTAGCGCTGGAAATATTTAAGCAACCTTTATATTTCTAGAAGAATAAACAAAGGCCTTAAAAACATTATCGCACAGTGTAAGATGATTATCACGCGGTGAATTAAAATTAGTCTTCAATAATAAAAGATGTTTGAAAACTACATTTTGATAAAAATATATTAAAACTGGTATTTTCTAGACGGTGGAGACTTTAGTAATCGTTTTCCTTTAATAAAGTTGTTAAGATATATAGGTGCTGGCGTGGCTGTGTGGTAACAAGTTTGCTTCCCAACCACATGCCTCTGGGTTCAGTGTTACTGCGTGGTACCTTGGGCAAGTGTCTTCTGTTACAGCCTCGGGCCGACCAAACCCTTGAGTGTAGATTTAGTAGACGGAATCTTAAAGAAGCCTGTCGTATTGTCTTTGTGAAGGTGTTTGTTCCCCGCCACTGCTTTTCAATCGATGTTGGTGTGTTTACGTCCCCGTAACTTAGTGGTTTGGCAAAAGAGGTCGATAGAATAAGTACCAGGTTTAAAAAGAAAATAAATACCGGGATCGATTGGTTCAATTAAAATTCCTTAAGGCGGTGCCCCAGCATGGCCGCAGTCTATTGGCTAAAGCAAGATAAAAGATAAGATATTCATAACTAATTAATAAGCAGTTTTCTTCGTTATAGTATAGATAAACATATACTCTACATATAACAACTAACCATCCCACAACTAAACTACACACCATCTATAACGCCTTAAGACATATCTAAGCAACATATAAATAAGAAAGACTTCAATGTACACACTAAAATCCTAGTAGCGACAAAAACAAAAAAACACTGATGGATCCTCCGTCGGTTTCGATCATGAACATTCAGATGATCAGTCAATTGAGCGTATAACCCATTAAAAGGATATGTAAATGGCTGAGTACTCCATAGACACGGATACCAAAAGACATTGTGTTGATATTGGTCCGCAGAAATATCATCTGTAGTCCCTGGTTTGTCGAGTCGCCAATTAGATCAGTGATTCCCAAACTTTTCCGGGCTGCCACATTCCTAGCGTACCCTACTCCCATTCACCACCACAAATACAGACCATTTTCTGCATAAAATTCAAACCAACTATTTTCACAAATTAAACTTAACCTATTATTTTGTTGTTTTTACTTCCATCATCCCCCACCCTTAGCCACCCCATTATCACCCCCACTTTCCTTTAGCGTCACTCTCTGGATCTTTCCGCCGTCCTCAGAGGGGAAAGACCGCCCACTTTGGAAACCACTGAATTAGATGATAGAGATATCAGATCACTAATGTAGTGGTGGTATATGGATGTTGCTTGCGGGTTGAGTTCTCATTTTAGCGATATTATTCGCAGGTGTTCATTTTTTTTCTTCGTCATTAGGTTACCATTTTTGTAATTTGATATGTTCGGGTCACTAATATAGTGTTATAGCGTTTGGGCTCACCAATTTTTGTTATTATAACGATATCGCACACGTTGGGTCAGCAGTATAGTCGGTAGTGAATTGGGTCAGTTTAGTGTTGTTTCTAGCAGGAGGTCGGAGTCAGTAATTTTTAGTGTAGTGTTTGGTCATAAATTCTTTATTGGTAATTCCTAATATTAGGTAGGCTGCGTGTGAAGTTAATAATGACCACACTAATATTCATTTGTGTTTTCATATATCTATTGTATTAACCTGCATAGTATATATTTACATGTAAACAGATAAGTAATTCAATGTAAGAACGAACATAATAGTTAGGAATATTTTGTGATACAACATTATAGATAACATTATAAAAGTAGCCCATGGTTACTGAAGACAAGATAAATGGAAGTTAAAACTACTACATATAATCAACGTGCGTAATTCAACACTACGCTTCAAGCATGTAAGAAAAGTGAAAGAGAGTGAGAGACTGACTCATTGAGTAGAGAAACATACTTGCGTGTGGAATGCTGAATGGCTCTGGTCTGGAGTTGAAGTCACCAACTTTTTATAACCATAAGTCAAATTTCTTAGAACCTTCGACTAAGCTGTTTAGTAGGAAACCTGTCACACTTTCTCTGACCATAATAAGTCAGTCAGTACTGATTGGGTGAGCCATATTCGCGTGGTACATTGCGTTTTATGTTGATATGAAAGGCCGTATTCGTGATCCAGGAAATTCCGGAAGATAGTTCAAAATTCATCAGGAGCCTCGTTACAAGTGGAACTGTTAGAGGATCGGGCAGATTGCTTGTGACGACACTGTATCATGTTGTATCCACTCAAGTCAAATAGTATTGGTAATGGTGAAGAAGGGAGACTATATATATACACATACGGTCGACCTGATGGAGGGTCCTTTATCAAAGATATTCGAGACGAAAGACTGCAGAAAGCACTTCCATTGATTCGTGCAAAGTTCAAGTGGCTTTTTGAATGGGAACTATGGTCAATTTTTCAGAGACGCTAGCTTACTGACATTCAGTACTTCGTTAGAATTACAGTTCAAATTAGTCTACGTTTCCTGCTCCTTTGGATCTTCTTCTGAGTGTTCTTTAATGCCGTCAGAAGATTAAAGAGTTATTTGCACAACTCTATGGGACATGATTGCCTGAATCATTTGGTTCACACAAGTGTGTAATGATGTTGCCGATATTAACAACACGTTCATCTTTAGTTCTTCTGTTCTGAACTTGTTTGAACTTCTCTGATGTAACAATGATATTTAAGTATTAAAACTGTTATCAAATATTGTCATTTTGCAATAAAAAAATGTTTGTAATATTTTTACTTTTGTATGAGCACATTAGCATGTTAGCATATTAGTTTCAACTAAATTGTATAATTAGTTAGCTTGTGTGATTTTTTCGTTTGGGAGGTTATTTGAAAAGTTTTCGAACCAAAAATCATTTTAGGTTCTACTTCAGCCCTTACACAAATGCTTTTACCAGCATATCTACATGAACCACTGTTATTTAGCGTTCTTTTTGCCTATTCTATTCTTTCTTACATAGACTCACCTGTTCTGGGTCGTCCGTTGAATACGCAGATATAGGTCAAAGCCTTATTTTTCTTTTTATCACCTCTCTGTAAGCCACACTCACAACAGGTTTAAGTGACTTTGAGATAAGAAAAATTACCGCATTGTAAAAATATTTGTTTATTTAGTGATGTAATGTGATAATCTTTATTTACTTTATTTTAATGGTGATATAACACTGTTTCTTAATGTGTTGGTCTGTTGTGTTAGCAGACCTTTTGTCATTTTTTAAAACAAAGGCATGTTAATGTTTTGTTACAGATACAATTCATAAGTGATATGCAATTCATTAGAATGAGGCGTGATGCGGTTACGTAAGATGTCGAATATTCTTCACATTTAAAGATTTTCAAAACGTCAGCTTCTCCAGAATTAGAATATTTTGAAAGGCCTGTAAAATCAATGGATTTAACAAATTTAGAGGATGCTAGTCGATAAAAGAGTGATTGCACTGTGACAGACATTGAATGAGAAGTGACCATGTTGTACTACGGTTTGTTATAGGAAAATATTTTTTACATTAAAATACAACCTTCGGAGTGGAAGTTGGAATTTTCAAGATAGTTGCGATTAAGCAAATTCAGGGTTCTCATCCTACAGGTATTAGAACCAAATCAATAAACTCTTTCAGCTACAGTTCAGAAAAATTTGAAAGAAACATCATTTGCCCTAAGTTCTCGGACAATCAATCTATAGTTTTATCAAATATATCAGAGGTAGAGTGCGGAAGAAAATGCATTATATTGTTTTCCAGACAAAAAAAAATAATAACAGCACCTGCGCAGGTATTCGTTAAGAGAGGTATTTTTTTTTCGACCGGAAGCGTGCTTTACTGAGCAAAAGGACTTTTTGGATATCCACAAGAGGTTGTAGTTCTATACCGCTGCTGCTTCTGTATGGAAGAGTTACCAAAACCTTTGGGAAAGATGTATGTCTAAATTATCTATGACCAACGAAGTTCACGCAATGTCAATTTGTAAGAATTACCGACTTTTTTTTACGATTAACAGCACTACAGAAGATTTCCAAAAAAAAAAGGACGTGAACATTGGTGGACAACAGAATGGAAATGTGCAAAAACCAATGGGTTAGATATCGACTCATGAGTTCATTTATTTTGTACACTCTATTGCATTTCAGTTAGAAAACCAAGTCATCTGAGAACAAGTCGCTTCTATATCTACAAGTATTTTCCACATAGAAAAGTTCTATTACGACTCAAGCCACAGACGGAGACGATGTAATCTTCTTAAGTGTATAATGAATGTAACAAGGGAAGTGATATCGAGTTACATTGAGGATCTTGATACCGAACGAAACAAGATGAACGATGAAGATACGTGGCATACGATCGAGTAACAAGGACACTGAACTTAAGACAAACAGCTGTGAGACCTGATTTGGGTCGAATTTTCTCAGACCTGTAACACCGCTTTTCTGTCTTAATCTCTAAGCGACCAGTTTCTCGGTATTGACGGTCTGAACTTCATGACAGAGATGTATTAACTGATCAAAGACGATGTAAGCAGAGTGCCTCAATCTAAAGGGTCAAATCAAGCGGAAGTCATGCATATTCAACCCATTAACCGATTTATTTGAGTTTTAACATCCCTACAATGATGCCTTCAAAATGCTATAACGCTATCTGTCAACAGTATGTGTTGTGTACACATTTTTCGAAACTACGAATGACAGAGATTTATCTACAAAAGTCGATGGTGGACAACAGTCTGGACAATTCAAGCATAATTGCTTTAAATTGAAGATGTACCGAAAACCTGAATCTTAAAGACATTGTTCTTCGTTTAGTAGCAGAGCACCAGGATAGAATTGTTATTGTGTAATGTATGCGTGTGTCCTTATAAACATTGCTTCACTCTTTTTATTTATTGTAGCTTTACAATTACATCGAAAAGTGACTTAGAATTGATTAATTATGTAAAAACTCATATAACAATATTATATAAACATTTTGCCTGTTCTCATAGTTTTCTAGCCCAGGCTGCTATAAAACGCTGACGCCGACCTTTGCTTTTCACCATTTTATTACTCGAATTCACGAAAATGTTATGCATTTAACTGATATTAATCAATGTTTAATGGATTCGATAGTAAATAGTTCGGAGTTTTGAAGAGTAGTACAATTAACAGAATTATGTAATTATCCAAGCTGCAATTAAACAGAATCGACTGTACATAATTGTATATAATTGTAGACAGAATTATAAATTTCTAAATAGGAGCCTCTAAGGTTCTAATACAACGTTGTTTGTTCTGTTATATAGCAAACATGCGATTACATGTTCCAATAGAGTGAACGAATGAAATTCTGGTAAGAAATTTTTAGGTCTGATTATAATCTAAAACAAAATCATAACTCAGAGAGCGAACACTACTAATATTTCTGCTTCCTTTTTTTAGGAAAAATACTGTGTATAAAAAATGAGAACATCGTATACTCCAGCATCCTAGAATATGTTCAAGGTAACTTAAGTGTAATTAGTTATGGAGAAAATGATATCTGCAAGTCAATTTTCCATAATTAAGTGCGGACTAAGATACTTGATGTGGTATGCTAAAAGGAATGTTTAATCAATTAGAATTATATTCGTAAAGAGAAGAAAGTCCATTAGCACCAATGATCATTCTCTTCAAATTCAGTAAGTAAGGAAGAGAACTCCGAAAAAAGTATGGTTCAGAGAAAGTCGATTATAACGGCCCCGTTGCTTGGCTGGTACTCTATTTTATTGAGCATGGAAGAATTCGAATTCAGAACTTAAAAAATCGAAATGTATGCCTCAAGGCGTCAACGGTTTGGACCAATGCTCAAACGATTTGCCAACCCATTGTCCTAACATTGAAGTATTAATATGTGTAAAAATATCTAATAGACTACACGCCCGATCAAACTTGCAGCTATCAAGCAAGGAAAATATAAACCATCACTGCCTATTTTCCCTTTAGTTTGTAGCGTACACTCGAGTGAAATTCCTCTCCCCTTTATTATGTATACGGGCATTCGAGCGTAGCAGATAACTGCTAAGCTTTGGCCGCTATTTGGATCATGTTGTGTCTACTACTCTGATAGGTTGGTATTGGCGCAATTTGTCTCTTACTCTATCGCGCCAATGAGCAGCGTATAAACAATCAGAGCATCTAAATAGAGCATCTCAACTCCGTTTGAACCTACTGTTCTTTATAAAAACTCACCTTCTCCTCGTCTCGAGGTCTTTGGCTCCAGACCTTTTAAAGTTTAGCCACTAACCACACAAGGCACAGCCAGTTTCTGTGACAACGCCAGACGATCCGTCCAACAGCATGACGAACCTCCGTCTTCGTCGCCACCATTATCTTCTTAATGTCGTCAACATCATCTCTCTACGTACACAGTTCAAGCAACACTGCACAGGTTCCAACATAGCACTGTTTGTGAATTACTTCACCATGGTTAACAGCGAATATACAAACTGCGAGAACTCCTGTACAAGTGATCTAGGCAGCAGTATTACAGTCACAACTTCGTACGACACTACCACACCGGCTCTGCATCATCGCTGCAACTTCTTGGTACAGTATTTCAACCACTGTGTACAATTAACTACGAACTGGTATTTCTCATTCTTGTGTCTACGAACATTCGTCTAACTTCTCATTATAGACTCTTTCACTGTCTCCTTTTTCATTTCTATTCTTATATGTACGTAACGCACACGCATACATCCATGTCTATGCACACATACACTTTGTTCTCATGACGGCCTGCCTATTATTCTGTATATATGACGCACACTCTGGCACACATGTTAACACCAATAAAACTTCTCTCAAACATTCTACACGGTTGTGTGTCTCTCTCTTTCCTACTGGCACCTATATGTATTATTCCAGCCTTCTGAAAGGAGTCGTTATTAGATGGTTTCACTGCGTGAGACCACAACCATCTATAAGTTAATAATCACACGAAATCCAAAATAAAGACACTAATGGGTAAGTAACCAGAACGTAATATTATGACGTGAAATATTGGAGCTTTTCTAGAAAGAACCAGGAAGATTGCTCCGTGTCCCACGGGCTCAATCAATCAGCCAAATAGTTAAGTTCATGAGTGTGTGAAGGGCAAGTAGTTAAGATGCTGGCTGCGTAAAGTATTCGACAAGAAATGCTTGTCTCTATTAAATACAGAGTAAAACTAAAATATGTTGGCTGAGTTCGAAAGATAAGAAATGTGCATCTCAGAGAGAAAAGGAGAGAGGAGAGAGAGAGACAGAGAGAGAGAGAGAGAGAGAAAGAGAGAGAGAGAGAGAAACAGACAGACAGAGATGAGATGTAAACTTAGGCAAACAAGATGACTTTCATGAGAATCGAACATTTGTGGGTTTTTTAAAGCTATGAGAGAAAAAACTTTGAGAACGTTCTCTCAGAGTTCCTTTTGATCTGTGCCGACATCACTCATTTCCATCATCGAATTCATTCACTGAAAGTGCAGGGACTCGGAATCGTGACATTTTGCTATCGCCTTCTTTTGTTCTATCCAGCAGTTGTAAACCCAAAGTCATTTTAGATAAAGATTCTAGCGTGTTGCATATTTTTTCGCGCACATTTTTTTTTCAAGTTACATCATATAAATGTATAAACAAAAGTGTAATACGAGGAAATGCTATCGTAAATAGCAGCTAAAAATAGGGCCCGCACACATGAAGCAATACACAATGCAATATACAGAGTAGAATATGTTATTTGCTGCAAAACTTTATTTAATTGTTGACAATACTTTCCAGATGTTTTGTCCTCGACTGTTCTCCTAGTCACGCTTGAAGATCTCACTGTAGCGCAACGATGTTTTCTAGACATTTTCCTCCTCTTTTCTAATCGTGAGTTTCCTTTAGAATTTATCTTGATATATATCTAACCTCAATGCCGAACACCTGGTCTTTGATGGATATTCCAAAGGATAATGTATGTGTTGGTAATCCTTTAAATAAATAAGTTTTGAATCCTTAGAATTATAGAAAATAGATCGTGTTCTTCACATGGGAGAATATCATTGAGATATTATATATCAGAACGGGTTTTACACGTGAGTACACACACGCTTATACGCATGCGTGTGTGTTTGTGTAGATATATGTATATGTACATACAAACACACACATGTATATGTGTGTGTGTATGTAAATATATGAATATATACATACACACACGCACATATATGCGTGTGTGTGTGTGTGTGTAAATATATGTATATATACATACACACACACACACGCACTTAAAGCAAATGAATCGCAAAAAACAACACAAGTTCAAGAGACGTTCAGTTATATGTATGCGTATGTATATACATGTATGTGCGCGTATATAACACACAAACACACACACACACACACACACATACGCGTGCGCATTAATGAGAACAAAAATATAATGTCATAAATGCTAAATGGGAATTGGCTATTTACCAGCACACAAATGAGGAAACCAAGACAAATAATTTACTTGCGGACTGGGTGGCAGTATGTCCAACAAATGGTCTAAATACAACCTAACGATGATTCCACCCCAATTCTTCCATTGCTTAACTGACAAAACTTTGAGACATAAGTGTCAAACGCTGGAAGTTTTTGCAAGCCAAACTCTACAACTGTATTTTAAATTAACGTTTTCTTTAAAAGAACTTTGCTAAACACGAAATAATATCATGTAGTATAAGCAAGCAACAGGAAAAATGCTTATTTTCTGCATATATTCAATTTCGTTTTAGCTGTTGAAAGTGTGGGAAAATACAAATACAAAAGTTTAATGAAACTAATGTAAAAATGCATGTGATTTTGGGTTCAGTTCCACTGCACAGCACCTTGGTCAGTTCCTGTAAGGTGGCACATTATCTACTATAGATCCAATAATTTTGAATTCGTGAGGACTTGTCTCATGCAAGAACCATATAAACTTTGACAAAGCCGTAACACATTTTCTCTCGGAGTTGATGAATGTTTATGCTTGTAATAAGGGTTTTCGAATGTGAGTTTCGTTTTAGGTTAATCACTGCTGTTTGATCCGACCTTTGCACTGTATACTATCGACTTTGCCATACAATGACCATCTAATGGACAAGTCTCACGAATTCTAAAGTTGCATGATCTTTGTTGGCTAACTGTTTGCATCTTTCGGATCTTTTCATTTTGGCTGCCAATTTTCGAAAATTCAAAGATTATTGAAAATTTTTAAATTTGGTGCATTAATGTAGTTTTCCAAGCTAAATCTCAGGAGATACTTCACTTTTTTCAGAAGAATGTTTTTAAAAAGTTATTGAAGTTTAAAGTTTGCCCAGTCAGAAAACAGGATTTGGAAACTGTTATTTTGTGCGTGACAGAACGTGTTGTCAACTGTTAGCAAATGAAATACTGGCGGAATTCTGCTTTACACACGCCATATAACCCCTTATAACGTTTTTTTTTTTGGAATTTCCAGAAAAGTTTTGCGAATTTGTATTCTACACATGGGAAATCATACGATATGGCAAAAACCAAAACAAAAATTTGGTGGGTGCGTAATTTAAGGCCTATTTAGCTGTAATTTTTAGCACATCTCACCACCAACTCAATGAATAGAAGATATATGTCAACACTTGTTTTCTTGCAAACAAAATAGTTCTCATGCTTGGCTTCTTACTATGGAAAAGGGCATGAATGTGTCTGTGGCTTTCGATTGGCTAAAATTACTCAAAATTTGCTAACTTTAAAAGTTATTAACTCCTGATTTATGGCGAAAATGAATTTCAAGGCATTGGTTAGCATATAAAACCATATCATTACACCGAATATGAAATCAATTCGAACATAAATTGAAGAGAATGAAAATTGGCAGCCAAACAGAGAAGATCACCATCTTTCTTCTGTTCACCTTTGATATAACACCCGAAATTTTTGCAAGTTAAATAGCAAACCTTAACACAATTCTTATACAGCATTTTCCTATACCTATGCCCTGGCTGGAAATGGTGATCTCTTGCTTTATTAGTTTTTACTACTAAGTTAAATACTGGTTTGTACCATGAAATATTCCTTTTCCTATTCCTATTCTTACGCTGAGTATGCCAGTGCTTTTTACGTATCTAATCTTATCAGAAAACCCTTTTCTAAGCGCCTCGTTATAATACCCAGCAGCACCCTTAAAAGCATCTTCATCGAAAGAAAGCGAGAATACCCGTTTACTGATAATGTCGGCCAAGTTCCTCAGTATTCCAAGTGGCTGATTCGTTTGTCTATGTATATATATATTAAGTTCTCTTTTGGTTTGTGGTATGGTCTGAAACTACCACTGTCTCGTATTAACATTACGTCATATGTATGTATGTATGTATGTAGATAGATAGATAGATAGATAGATAGATAGATAGATAGATAGATAGATAGATAGATAGATAGATAGATAGATAGATTGATAGATAGATAGATAGGTAGATAGATAGATAGATAGATAGATAGATAGATAGATAGATAGATAGATAGATAGATAGATAGATAGATGTGTACACATATATATATATATACATATACAAATGCTTTTATTTTTTATTCTTTTACCTGTTTCAGTCATTTGACAGTGGCCATGCTGGAGCACAGCCTTTAGTAGAACAAATTGACCCCAAGATTTTTTGTTCGTAAGCCAAGTACTTATTCTATCGATCTGTTTTCCGAACCGCTAAGTTACGGGAGAC
>NC_068982.1:38751228-38753773 GCF_001194135.2 Octopus bimaculoides | reverse complement strand
TATATATACATGTGCATACATACGTGGTGGTGGGGAGGCCTTCATTTTGTAGGATACTGGTTTAGCTGCACCAATATGCACCAGGGTAAATTTTGCACTAGAAAGAATTCTGTGGCATCCACTTCTCTTGTTGCTACTAGCATCTGGTTAATTTGCTTTTGGATCAAGTATATTGCTCAAATACTTTGTGTAAAACACCAGTCCTAAATGGATCACCAATATCTTTACTATAAAACAAAGAAACTAGATACCAATTAAGTAAATGCTTACCATAGTTCTTCATCATGTAACTTTGAGATATTTAATTTCTAGCATAGCAATTTCTGACTGTCGCTTGTTTTATCGTAGCAGCCACAAATAAATGTGAAGCTGCTAAATTGCTTCAAAGCATAAAGAACTGGCTAAAAGCACTACCGCAATTCCGTTATGAAACTATTCTCTTACCAACCCTAAACAAGATCGTCCACCTTAAAACCTTGTGCTTGTAGATGTAACGGGTAGCAACAGCCCTGCCTTATAACAACTTGGAATGATTGCAAATTATTATTGACATATGATGAATTAAACCAATTATTTTACTATTTATTGGCAGAGTCCACAACCTGTAACAAACAATCAGTGCCGAATAGCCTTCATCTGGAAGTGGTCTTTATGTGAGTGGCTTTATTTGCTTCTTCTTCTGTAGGCATCACGTATTCTCCGAGTTGGCTTCGTGAGAAACAGGGTAGGATCTGAGTGTAACGGCCTGAAGTCGTGTTGTGATCAGAGTAAGGGTCGAATGACATACTGCTATAGATGAACATAAGTTCAACGCTCGTATTGCTGGTATATTATTATTCTCGTCATTTTTATCAAATCAACATTGCAAAATATTGGCCACAGAACTGCATAAAGCGTATCATGTTACAAAACAAGTTTAAACGTACCGAAGAGTCAGTATTGGAACAGAAATTGACAAAGAAATATAGTGATACAGGAAAGTGTAACATGTGGGGAAAATAAAGCAGTATTCTAGTAATGTATTTTGCATAAAAGCATATGGAATACACCAAAGAACATGGCTTGCCCTTTTCAGTGTTAACTGATTTTTTCAACAAAGGTGCAAACTAAGTGTTTCCCAATACTTACATCTTAAGAAAGGGAGTGTAACAAGCGTTACTTGACGTTCTACTAGGAAACAATTAATCACAGGAGGAAATAACAAATCACTTACTAATTAAACAAGGCCTGGATCTGCTGACAATGTAAAAATAATCTATGGAATACTGGATAGTGTTTATCTAATTATTTCAAAGTATAGGTGATGAGGAGATGAAGGAAATGCTCGTGAATCACCAGAGATATATATCTTCTTCCGCGGTCACATTCTTAAATTGTTCTCAGACAATACAGAAGAGGTAGGCATTCAACATAATTTCAGTATTTAAGCCAATGGCTGAACTAACAACTAAACTTGAGAGGAGATTAAAGGACTTTTCCTCTTTTTTTTTTCCGTTTCGTTCTATTTGCTTATATCAGAGGTGTCTGAGAAATAGGGAAACAGTCTGCATTGTTTGTTATGGAAGAGTCACAAAATACTTAAAATGATAGGTGTGACTTCTCTGGAAGTAGTTTTCATAGCTAATTGATCGAATTTAGCATGACCAATGTAATACCTCTTGAAGAATAATGCAATGCATTTAAGGCTTCTAACCTTCAAGATATTTATAAAAGGTAAATTATGTGAAGAGTATGGGATTGTAAAAGTAATTATCAATGCTCCTAAAATGGAAAACAGTAATAGTGAAGACCGTTATCGTGTGTTATTTGGTAAATCTTAGGTCTCTTTCACAATCCTAAAGAAGGTAAAGGCTTACAGATTTTCTGTCCAAAGTAGCAATGCTCACACAAAATGAAGCTTTTCATGGTGGCTTCAGTCAAGAGAAATAAACCACCTACAAGTAAATCCAGTCAAAGTAGAGCTCCAAGTGTGCAACCGTCCCTGAACTTTGTCAAGCCAGGAACAAAAAAAATGACCAACAGAAAATTCATGAAGATGGCAAGTAAAGGGGAAAAAATATACATAACAAAAACTGATGGATTTTAAAATAATTTTTCATTTAATCATCAGTAACCATAATGCAGAATAATGAAATAATAAACAAGAAAAAGGATCTGGAGAAAACTACTGATTAGCGATACAATAGCTACGTTTTTGGTGGTTTTATATAAACAAAAAACAAAGTAAAATATAAAAAATTTATTTAATAAAATAACCAGTGTTCCTTTGATGTTTTTCAAAACAGTTAAAATTTTATATTCTTTTCTACTCTAGGCACAAGGCCCAAAATTTTGGGGGAGGGGTACTTAATTTACCGACCCCGAAAGGTTGAAAGGCAAGGTCGACCTCGGCGGAATTAGAACTGAGAACGTAAAAACAGACGAAATACCGCTAAACATTTCGCTCGGCGTGCTAACGTTTCTGCTGGCTCGCCGCCTTAGTTTAAATTTTATATTCTTTTCTACTCTAGGCACAAGGCCCAAAATTTTGGGGGAGGGGTACTTA
>NC_068982.1:38733803-38751218 GCF_001194135.2 Octopus bimaculoides | reverse complement strand
ACACACACACACACATGTATATCAAAAGGATGTGTTATACACATACAAAGACACATACCAACAATCCAATATATCTCCATCAACAGTTGCCCCACAGATATTATGGTTTCGACACCTGGGCAGTACCATTCAATCCGGCGATGTCAACAGCACTAAAATAAGTGTTGTCTGTGAACAAAGATACCAAAGAAACCACACTTACACTATCGGTAAATAAATTCAATAAGTAAATCTATAACCAACTCCTAAATATGCAACTAAACAGCGACCAAACCTTTAAGTCATACAAAAAATATTCCCTACAGTCTTCCATAGTATAATATAGAAGTGAAGCTTAATAACAGAGGTGAAAGTCGAAAACATTTGGAAATCTTTTCCTTGGGAAGCTCTTTCAAATATCTCTATGTGTAAACAGGGCCAGCGTTAGGAAGTGCGGGACCCAATTAGAGAATTGTCAGTGAGGCCCTCTACTCTACAAAAGCTGAAGATTGATGTTTTATGCTTCGTGTAGTACGCCAGTCCCAGCCAAAAAGCATTTAGGGTTTGAGGCTCCAGCATTAGCCAGTGATACACTAAAAATTCATCATAGCGTCCTCCGCTCGAGCGTGTTGTGGGGCCTTCGATTGGCGCGGGGCCCAATTTGAATAAATCTCATTGGCTTAAAACTGGCCCCGTGTGTAAATGTTGAAAATCATGAAGGAGAAATATCAACGTCATATATAGTAAATAAGTTTCAAGCGAAACTGTGGGTCTCCTCCGGAATATATCAGCGGTGCTGGTCTAGACGACCTAAGATCTCCCCAGAAAAGAAAACTTGTCTGACCTGGGCCAATTATATGAATTCCTTTATCCATTTAGATACATGATGTCTACTATATAACATACATATCGACGAACATACAAATACAAATTAAATACGCGTACACACACACACACACACACACACACACACACACATGCTATGAGAAGGAATGATAATTTCGGATATGACCCAATCCTACTTGTCGTGTTAATAATACCTTTGATCAAAGGGGTGGGGGATGAAATAACTGAATTTTAAAAAAAAGTCGCTCCTCAGGTGAGCGACACAAGCAAACGCTACCAATTTGATGGCTTCCTGGATGGTGGGACCCTTTCATTAGTACATGCCTACAGGTATTACTGAACTGTCCGCCATGGCGTCATACCATGGTGAACATTGGACACATTTTGTTGATGGCTGGAATTTGTCAAATGGCCTGTCTATGGTAAAAAATAATGATATACATACAACAGGCAACAAGCTCCAAGCTCTCGCTGCCACTGATGGTGATGATGATGATGATGATTGCTAGCATACACACACACACACACACGCACACACGACACACACTAAACACACTATACACCGACATAAAGCCCACACACATTCATTAAACGTACGAGACACACACACATACTAGATGTCCATACGTACCAACACAGTTATAGACGAATGCTAAAAACATTTGCACGAAATTAGTTCACAGAAGAAAATGTTTCGCTTTCTTTTCTTTCTTATTTCCTTCGTCTTTCTCATTCATACATATATACAAATCAATACATACGCACATAGACATAGTCAAACAAATAAGCTAGTTTTTATTTTTTTTCTCTCTTTTTATACACATATACACACTCTCATGCGTGTATATTTATACACACACAAACACAAAAATAGATCAATTATCTTTCTTGTTGCTTTAGTCACACGCGCGCTCACAATACACATATTCATACAAACATACGCACATACTCGCGCGCGCTCACACATACACACAGATGAACTCACGCACACATACGCGCACATACAGACACACGCCCACGCACTCACACACAAACATACACGCACATATGCACTCAAGCGCGCACAAACACGTGTGCACGCTCGTATATTATTTTACCCTCCAATTGTTTTCAGATTTCCAGCAATAAATAAGAAATTTTAGGCTGACAGAAATTTTCAAAAATAAATAAACTGAAATTAATAAAACTTCGATGCTTTCAAAATTCAACCAAGATTGAACGTCAGATCAAAGTTAATAATTGTTGTTGCTTAACTCCTGCCAGCCCTTGTAACGATAAAATCCTAGAGTAGTGTTTCGGTATTAGTGCATGACGTCAGTCATGAGGGAGTGTGTGTGTGTGTGTGTGTGTGTGTGTGTGCGTGCGAGTATGTGTTCGATTGTTCAATTCTGTCGGAGCAGACGAAAGACAGTGTCACACACTTATTCATGATGTCATAGAATTTTACCGAAAATTGCCGATACCGGCCATGACCGTCACATCTTGTTTCTCAAACTTGGTGTATATAATACTACATGATCCACTGTGTCTTTTGATTTTTTACGTTGGTAGTGTGAGTCTTGAAGGAGATTTAGCTGCTGTTTCTAGCAGGTCTGTCGAATACATATAAGCTTCTTCGTCAGTTCGAATCGAAATTATTAAATTAAAGTTGGGATCTTGTTCAAAACGGGAGCACCAGTATTTTCTTAACGAAACACTTTGAAACTTGGGACACTGGTAGAATGTGTCATATAAAACATCTTTTTCTCTTAGTCTTCTTAACAAAAAAACGTACATCGCAAGTTAACATAAATGAAAACTGGTGCCCCCGTTTTGAACAAGATCCCACGTGTATTGCCTCTGCAAAATATCAGAAGTAATGGAGATTAAATACGCTTTACACCGCTTAAACTTCCAAAGGAGTAAGTATAAACAGCTGAATACTTGTCAGTGATTGGTTGAAATTATCGAAATAAGACAATTTTTTACATGAAATAAATTCGAATACAAAAATTTTTTTCTGTTCTATAACACAAAATAGATAAGTATACGAAGTTTGAAAGTCTTTCGGTACCAAAAACACTACATAAAACATAAATGAAAACTGGTGCCCCCGTTTTGAACAAGATCCTAAATTTGTCTTTTTTTTCTTTTACATCAATTCGAATTTGAAAACTTAGGTTTTATATTAATTGTTCCCCTCCCCCTTCTTTCTTTCTCTCTTATACATACAAACACATACACACACACACACACATCCTCCTTTAGCTGTCTTTATACTCAGTTTCAGTGTTTTGTTCAATGAATGACAATAAAATTATACTGGACTACACCCAGGTACAAAGACAGTTTTGACGCCTCGACCTTAATTCATATGCATAATAATCAAGGAATTTTGCAGCCTTTCACAACTAAACCGAGAGCGACTGTCCCTGTTGACCTACTTCCTACTCTTTTAATACTGTAATAACTTTGCCCCTTATTCTGATCACTGTAACCTTTATCCGTTTGCTTTATAATTCTTTGATCATGTGCTCCGTTTTAATTATGATCCCTCAGTGACATTGACAAGATACAATCAACAACTAAATAGTTGTTGATATCAGACTTATTAACAAACAATAGTCCCCAGATTCCACATGCTGGTTATGATTCACCGCTTGAACATTTGACCTAATATATGAAGAATTGCCGTTGGTTTAAAGTCCGTAAGGTGCTAGTGTACTAGTCAAAAGATTAGCTTATTCCTATCACGTCATATTTGCTAAGTTGTCTCCCTTAATTTTTACCAAAAAAAAAAAAACTGGAGAAGAAATGAATACATTACAAATATTTTGTTAGCTTGCAATCACGGGCTCAAATCCTATGAGCTTAAACTGAAAGGAACCGGTACCATCAGACTGATTTTTTCCTTCCCTACAACCCTTGCACGTCATTCAGTATATTCACTCCAACCCTGCTCATACACCATCTCCAACAATCCATTCACTTTTGCAACCTTTACCCACCCATTGTTCTTGTTCTTCTGTCCCAATGGGCCCATCCCAATACCTCGTCAGCACCAACCTCATCTCTTCATCTCCAGCCTGATTACTCCCACTCACACTTGTATTGTGTGAGTGTTTATGCATCTCCCCTACGGCAAGAAATATGTTCCAACCCTTTTCTTTTTCATACCTTAACCCAGTGGTTCCCAACCTGTGGTCCGCGGACCCCTGTTGGTCTGCAAAGGTAGTACTGGGGGTCCGTCAGCGTGTTAAGCTGACAGACCTTTCAATATCCTGGGTTTTTTGGGAAAACTCATTTAAGTAAAAGGGGTCCTTGATAGTGAAAAGGTTGGAAACCACAGCCTTAATCTCTCAAGCAGTATAAAGCTGCCTCCCTGTCTACTGTGGTTCCACTTAATTTTGCAGGCTATATGGCAACCTCACTAGTGCTGGTGCCATGAAAAAAAGCTTCCAGAACACTCTATAAAGTGGTTGGTGTTAGGAAGGGCATCCAGCCAGAGAAAATCATACCAATGTAGACATTGGTGCATGACACAATTTCCTGATCCGTCAGTCCTTGTAAAACTCTTCAACCCATGCCAGCATGAAAGATGGATGTTAAATAACGATGATGATATAATAATGTTGCCTGTAGACAAAATATTCAGTAGTTTTCCAATAACCTACTGTGTTTATAGGACATCTTTACAATGGTGAACTCCCATGTCAGTTTCAGTGTATGAAACTCTGGTTGTTCAATCAACTGGTCAAACTACTGGTTGAAATATCATGCAAAATGCTTGAGCATTTCACAGACATGTGTACCTACACTATTGCATTATCTGCAGAACACCATCAACCACTTGTCTCCAGAATTCCTTCTCCTGCACTGCTCTTGGTAGATCACTCTTCAGCAGACTGGAGTCTTCAACCAATTGGTCAATAAATATCCTTGCAGGATTACTCTTCGGTTTCTTTCTGTGTGTTGATTTCCACATAAACATTTGTCTCACTACTTTATCCTTGCTCTGAAATCAATGTCCATAGAACCTGTCTTCTTCTTTCCTTTATGGTGAAGGTAATTCTTACAAGATTATCATAAATAACTTGGTTTATCATATGGGATTGCCAGTTAATGTTAAGTGCTGCTCTCAGAAATCTTGTGTATGTTTCATTTAGTTTTCCTTGCAGTGCCTAGAGTCCATGTGGTGCAGCTACATAAGAGCAAAGTTTCTATTGTCACTTAGAAAGAAGCTAATCTTAAATTTTCTGTTTAGATTTCATCTCCAAATGGTGTTCATCTTCAACAGAGCTGACCATGCTTTAGCAATGTGAGTTTTAATGTCCTTCTCACTTGTATCAACCCATGAGCTCAAATATCAGAAATCATCTACTTTTTTCCAATTCATATCCATTCATTGTTAAAAGATAGCTATTTTCTTGGTTGTAAGCCACGTACTTCATTTTGTCTTATTCTGAGTTCTTTTACAGGGCTTAGAAAAACTGAAGGACTATTGCAGTAAGTGTGTGAATCTGAGAAGGAATATCTTGAATAAAATCATAATTAACTGATCCTCTTGTGTTTTCTTTTACTCAAAGCTAGGAACTTTTCAACACCCCCTTTTCAGCACGTGTGTGTATGTGTGTGTGTGTGCATGTGTGAGTGTGTTGAGCTTCTCTTAGTTTCCATCTTCCACTTGCTAGGTGTTGGCCAACTCAGGGTTATAGCAGAAGCCACTTGCCCAAGGAGCCCCACTGTAGGACTGAATATGAAACTGTTTCGGAACTAAACTTCTCAGCACACAACCATACCCATGCCTAGACCCAGGAAAACATGGGATAAGGTGGTAAAGCATGATCTCCAAATGTTAGGCCTCATGGAGGTGATGACAAGTGACTGAGACCTTTGGCAATATGCTATACTTGAGAAGACTCATCAATTCAAGTGAAATCATAGTCATAGCCAATACCAATGTCACATAACTGGCACCTGCATTGGTGGCACATAAAAACAGCCATGCCAGTGGCATGGTATGTAAAATGCACCCATTACACTCTTGGAGTGGTTGATGTTAGCAAGGGCATCCAGTTGTAGAAACCATGTTAAATCAGACTAGAACTTGGTGTAGCTTTCCAGCTTACCAGTTCTAGTCAAACCGTCTAACCCATGCCAGCATGGAAAGTGGACGTTAAATGATGATGATGATGATGACAATGATATGTATGTATGTGTGTATGTATGTGTGTGTGTATGTGTGTATGTGTGTGTATGTCTGTATGTATGTATGTATGTATGTCTGTATGTATGTATGTATAAGTCAGTTGCAGGATGCATTAGAATGTAGGTATATCAACATGAAGGCCACCAGGATTAGCTGGGTTAGGGTTAACCTACCACACATTGGAGCAACTCATAGTTATTGTTTGTTGGTAGTACACTGTAAGTATGTATACACACGCACTTACATCTATCTATATATAAAAATATACACATAGACAGATACATATATACATAAGTACCCAATCCAATATAAACTGTTGAACCAACCCATATATGGTCCCAAATGTAGCATATGTAGGAAAAGAGCACATAAATGGGGTTCAAAATTCACAAAAACTTAATTTCAGCAACATTTTATGAATGCATTCTTTGATTGCACCGTTGTCAGGTAAATTTTAAATATATAAACAGGTAAGGTAGAAATAGAAGGTAACCAGTTCACCAATAATAATGGTGGGTACAGAGAAATTTTGAGAAGGTACTATAGAATTTATAAAGGAAGTGGTTCAGATACATGGGGGGCAACATATTCTAGGAAATTGTACAGATAAGATACCAGACTAAAGAGTTAAGGAGGCATGGACTGTCACCATAAATCTCACCCTAGAATACACACATACTCTTAGGCCTATACATTAAATTATAATGTTTGTGTGTGTGTGTGTATCTATATATTAGTATGCACTGTACATACATCTACACATCATCCATCCAGTTTATCTATGTACATATAAGAGGACCTCAGTATACCCTCACATACGCATATATAATCTCATATATGCACATGCACTCATGCAACATATATACATGTTGGTACATACAGATATATAGACATCCTAATTAAGCTAATATATGTGCAAAGCACACAACAAACATATACACACATATGTACATACTTACATGTATATTCACATGTGCACACATACATACATAAATATATATATATATCTTTTAGCTTTTACTTGTTTCAGTCATTAGACTGGGGCACCACCTTGAATTATTTTAGAAGAACTAGTCAATCCCAGTTCTTATTTTCTATTGAAGCTTGTCTTATCAGTTCGACCTGCTTGTATATGTAGTCTATTTCCTATTTTATATAACCATGCATGATCCTTGATCACTGGCCAGAGTTATAAATTAATTAAGATAGCAACTTGAAAAATAGGGTAGTTTTGAACTAGTTGCCCTCCATGTATCTGACCCATTTTCTCCATAAATTTTATTGTACCTTCTCAAAATTTCACTTGTTCCAGCATTATTGTTGGTGAACTAGTCACCTTCTATTTCAACCCTACCAGTTAATATGTTAAAAATTTACTTGACGATGGTGAGTCTTTTGCCATGATGTAATCATCAATAGAGTGCTGGTGAAATAGTTGTTGTGAATTGTGTGTGTGTGTGTGTGTGGTAAGAAGCTTACTTCTCAACCACATGCTTCCGGGTTCAGTCCTAATGTGTGACACCTTGTGCAAGTGTTGTCTTCCACTTGATGGGATTAAAAAGCTTGTAAATAAATGAAAGGAAGTCATAGATAATCAGGGAAAGTACATTGATGATTAAATTTCAATTAAATATAACATTTGATCACTTGTTTTCTTTATTCAAAATTCGGACAGAACTTATGGGATGACCTGATAGTATTAATTTTAATCATTTTTGCTCTCCTTTGGGCTTTTGAAAAACAAAATTTTCTTCTGTTAAATTTTGACGTTTATTTATAAATACATATTTTTTATATTTCAAACAAGTGTAATGTAAAAATCCTTTGAAATACTGGTTTAAATCATAACTTTCAATTATCAGCTTCGCATAAATTTTAAAAGCGAAAGTTGCTCCATGGGATATTCAACATAAGCATGTATGAATGATGAAGTATAGATATATTAAAAGAAAAACTGGGCATAAAAGGAATGAGCTGCAGTGTGCAAAAAAGAAGACTGCTGGTATAGACAGGTAATATGTATGGATGAGGACAGCTATATGAAAAAGTGCCAATCACAATGTGAATGGGAGCTTGTCGATGTGTAAGACCTGAGACGAAATATGAAGGCTGATCTCAGGACTTTGAATTTTATGGAAGAGTTGACAAAAGGCCACAGTAAATCGAGATATGTGATGCACAAGAAGACCTGCTCATCTTGGCAAAACTGAGATCCTGAAAGCACAGCTTCTTGCCCAATTTCCTAATCAAGTTTTTCCTACCACCCATCATCTCTCAATCACTGATCCCTCCATTACCTTCTTAACAGCAGTGTTCTTCTGCTGTAATTAAATGAGAGCAGAACTGTATATTTCGTCATCTTTTTCTGTTATACGGGTCATCTTTTTCTCTTCCAGGAACTTATCATCCATTTTATAATGTGAGTAGTCATGTAGCTTCTTTACATCAAGAAACCCATTCTGTTCTGACCCCTTCTTTCATACTTTAACCCTCAACTCCAAACATAAAGCAATTTTGCTCTACTTTAACTTCTCTCAATCAAAGGTGATCTTAACCTTGCAAACTGCATAGTAACCTCACTAGTGCTGCTGCCATGAAAAAAGCACCCTGTACATTCTGTAATGTGGTTGGTGCTAGGAAAGATATCCACCCTTAGAAACTAAGCCAAAGCAGATATTGTAGCACAATGCAGTACTGAGACTTGTTGCCAAAAGATTGGTGGTACTCAAGCTCAAACCATCTGGAAGATTCAACAGGTCTTTGTTGATGACGCTATGGGTAAACCTCAGATCAAGGAGTGGTATAACCACTTTAAACATGGCTGCCACAAAGCATTTTGTCCATCATGCTAACACTTCTACCAGCTTACTGCCTTAATAAATGTCTAAATAATCCTTTCTATTATAAGCACAAGGCCTGAAATTTGGTGGGAGGGATTAGTCAACTACATCGACCCCCAGTATTTCACTCGTACTTAATTTATCAACCCTGAAAGGATAAAGCAAAGTCGATTGCAGCAGAATTTGAACTCAGAATGTTAAGGCAGACGAAACAACTCTAAGCATTTCGTCCAGTGTGCTAACGTTTCTTATTTCTTTATTGCTCACAAGGGGCTAAACATAGAGGGGACAAACAAGGACAGAAAATGGGATTAAGTCGATTACATCGACCCCAGTGCGTAACTGGTACTTAATTTATCGACCCCAAAAGGATGAAAGGCAAAGTTGACCTCGGCGGAATTTGAACTCAGAACGTAACAGCAGACGAAATACTGCTAAGCATTTCGCCCAGTGTGCTAACGTTTCTGCCAGCTCAACCGTAAATGTCAAAATAATAATAATGTTGACATCATAAGAGTCTTATAAACTTTCAAGAGAACATGAAATATTTTGGAACAGTCGATTTCGCAGCACATAAAGCTATAAATAATAACATATAAAAATTGGGCATCCATTGACTTTTTCAGTCCAAAACGATTTTTCAATCTTATGTGTTGTTATTTTTAAATAATAAATTTCGCTTTATTTTGCAATTATTAACAATGATATCTTTGTGAACATGACATCTAGATCAAAATATGTAAAATTCAGGGTACACTATGATTATCATCATAACCTGCTGTAGTTTTGTTATCCATTTAAAACAACGACAACAAAATAAATATAAACTTCATGCACCTACTCCTAATATTCCTTAATTTCAAATTCACGTTTTAATCCCGCCTGGTGTTATGTGGCGGTTATCTCCCTTGTATTAACAGCCGTAACCAGAGTTCAAACTTCACCGAGGTCGACTTAGCCTTTCGAGGTCAGGGATAAATATGGTAGAGTTATTCCCTCCTCTGAAATTACAAGCCCTGTGTCAAAATTTGAAACCATTATAATTCAAAAGAATATTAGCAAATGTCTAACAGCAGATTTCTTCAGATATATGTCGAAATAATTCTTGAATTTTTACATTGTTGTCATTCAGATAAAAGTATGAAATACAGTTTCAGAACAAGTATTAAGATGTACTGATAAAAAGAGTTTGTTTTGTTTTTTCTATCGTCTCATTCTTTTACAACGGAGTGCTGAAAAGCTCCTGGCTTTGAGGGTACTGTGAAAGGCCTGATTGAAGGCCCATCCTTCCAAATTCTTTTACTGAGCTTAGAAGAACTGAAGGACCACTGCAATAAGTGTGAATTGGAGAGGGAAATATGTTGAATAATTAACTAATCCTCTTGTGTTTTCTTTTACCCAAAGTCAGGAATTTTTCAGCAGTAGTAATGCAAATGTTTACATGGCTCTTGTCTACTTACTAAACTATCATAACTGATTTTAATTAAATTCACATGCCACCATGTTCCATTCTACAACTTGAAAGAACCAATTGATGACACAACTGCAGTACCAAATTATCCCCAATCAAAATATATCACGACAGATGTTTCCAATATATCACAATACAGAACATAAATATAGTGTACCAGATGTTTTAATATATCATCCCAAACAAATAAAAAATTTAAAAAATACTATACTTAACAGCTGGTGTGACACATTTATAACATACATCCGATATATTTTTATTCATACATGCAAATATAATATACCAGATGTTTTTATTTTGAACTCTTGAAAAAGAAAATTCAGGCTCTTTATTTGCTACAATTTTGAAAGATTTCAATCTTTAAATTTAAAATTAATATGTTTCCACTAATGACTTCTTTAAGTGTGTCTTTAACCGTTTTCCTGTCCTGTGAATTATGTGATACACAGGACATATTTCTCAGTTTCCTTGTATCATATAGGATACACAGTTTTTTCAACTACCTGAGTAATTTGAGATTAATGAAGAGAAAGCTTTATATTCATAAGAATGTGCTGGTGGCATGTAAAAGCACCCATTATGCTCTCAGAGTGGTTGGCATCAGGGAAGGCATCCAGCCATAGAAACCATGCCAAATCAGACTGGAGTCTGGTACAGCCTCTCAGCTTACCAGCCCTGGTCAAACTGCCCAACCCATGCCTGCATGGACAACAGATGTTAAATGATAATGATGATATGATACAAGGGCTCAATAAAAGTCTGAAAACATGCAAGGACATTTAGGAAAAACTTATGAAAATGATTTGGACAGGCAAAAGTTAATAGCCATTGTATAAAATAATTGTTTCTAATTTGGGCACAAGACCAGCAGTTTCTTTTTTGTTTTTGTTTTTTTTGTTTTTTTGGTGGGAGGGATACTCAATTACATCGACCTTTTTACTTGACATGTACTTTATTTTATTGACCCCAGAGGGATGAAAGACAATGTTGATCTTGGCAGGATATGAACTCTGAATGTCTACTGTATAAAATAACAATTATTATATAAATATGACTATGGTTATTTGCTATTTATGCTTTTCCCTGAATGACATTTTTAAGGAGATTCCTATCAGAAGCTGAAACTGGTCCCCAGATTGTTCACCAAGTGTTAACAAAAACACTATAGAACACATCAAAACCAATAATAATAATAATAATAATAATAATAATAATATGGTTCCTTACATGGGCATGAAGCTTAAGATTTGAAAATGTACACAGATAGAGAAGTGTAACATATTTTCCCAAGTGTATTGGTAACATGCACAAATTGGTTGACAAAGGGTATTGAAACAGGATTGCAAACAAGGTTCACCAAAAACTTAATATTTCACAACACTTTTCTATAACAATTTCTTTTATTTTCATTAACAATTATAATAATTTTCAATAAAGCACACAGCCACAAATTTCATGTAGAGTTCACTGCAGTTGATCAAAACCATTTCAGTACTTAACTAAAACATTTATTTTATCAAATCTGGAAGGAGAAAAGGAAAATACAGCCCTGGTATAATCTAAATTCAGAAATTCAGAACTTAAAGATGCTATCAATAGCTCAATAATCCTTTAGGTACAAGGCCTAATTTTGTTGGGGAGTTGGGCTTGTCAATTAGTTATTTTATTGATCTCAGAAAAAAATGAAAGGCAAAAATTGACCTTTGCAGGATTTGAACTAGGAACATAAAGAGTTAGAACAAACACTGCAAAGCTTATACCAATTTCTGTGACATTTAAGCAACTGAAGGAATAAAATCTTAATTTGTCACAAGGTTAATCCTCAGCTAGTCGCTGGTACTCATTTTCAATGGAGTGGACTGAAACAATGTACTCAAAGACACAATATGCTGCCAGGTCCAAAATTTGAACCCACAACTTAACATTCATGATCCCAGCATCTAAACCATTTGACCATGCACTTTCACAAAATAATTATCAGGTAAATAGAAATGATTCTGAAATTTTTTTTTATATTGTGATATATAGTTTTATTCATAACTTTGTGTGTGTGTGTATGTGTACGGTTTAATTTTTTGTTTCAAGACATGAAAAAGCATTTTATTATTTTTCATTTAGAGTCAGCAGTGTTGATATAAGGAAAGGGATTTTACACCCTGGATTGATGGAACATCATTAGAGATCTGGTCCTCTTGTAATGTGTATCAAGGGAAAAATCAACCTCTTGGAACCGGTCCACTTCAAGCCATACACTTTGAGAGTTGAATTCAATACTGGAAACCAACAATATCTTCCACATTAATACTACATTTGGTGCTTACAGAGGTAGGTCGTTGTTATTGTTGCTTATCTCAAAGTTGGTCATGACAGAGCAGACCCATGTCAATGACAATCCTGTCTTTCTATATATTTTGAATTAAATCACCTAGTGTCCACCCACCTTTTCTTTTCCTTAAGATGTGGTTTGACGAAGATTCAGTTATTTTTAGCAGATCAAGCAACAAAGCAGAGAGACTCACTCATCACCTTAAAGTGAATATTTATAACTAAATAAATTTGAGCATTAGGGTTAAATGTCACTGCCAAGACAACAGTAAAGCATCAATGACAGGATATGAACCGCCAACCTTTCAACTGGTAGTTTGGCACCTTATCAACTCACCCAGCTATGACTTTCTGGTGAGAGAAGAGTTTATAATGAATTAGCTGCTATTAAAGTTTGTGATAAACAGGAAAGACTTAACTGATTGTCAATAGAGTATATTTGACATTTAGATATGTTATGTTCAAGGGATGATTAAGGGCTGAGAAAATTAGAAAGGATATTACAGAAGATGTTATTTAAACAAATGTTGTTTTAATGACATTTGCCAAACAGGAAATGCTAACAGAACAGCTAAAGAATATGAACAAAGTAAATCTAGGACACAAATGATTTCACCATGGGCTGCAACAAAACATTTAAATGACATGATGGAAAATACAGAAGAGATCTTCAGAGACATAAAATGTAAGAGAATATTTTAAACTGCTTACATGCATATTTCCATACTTAGCAAGACTAAAACTGGTTTTAGAAATTTGTATTTTAGCATTCTATATGAGCAGTTGTATTTTCTGGAGTTTTTTTTTTTTTAAAAAAAGCACATACCTTTCCTGCTGATTACCAATCAATCTTGAAGTTATAACCAGGTGCATTAGAGCTATCAATATCATCGATAAAAAGATATGAACTTATAGCTACATAGTCACTATCCTAAACACATTACAAATGTTCCTCTGAAACTATTGTGATAGGATTTAAATTATACAACCATCCAGAGAATAATCGCCACAATTACACTGATGAATAAAGAAACAAGCTATCACAGCAGAGAGACTAAATAGAATGACTTGAACCATGCCTTAAGAGCCGAGTCATTAAGTTTGAATCGAGTCATTAAAAAAATATTAAAAAATGAAAAAAACATGGCATATCAAGGTTGAAAAAATATTAGGAAGACTGCAGTATTATGTATTTTTTAGAACAATAGTTACATATTGAACAATACATAAAAATAGTAATAATGTTTTCAAAAGAGATCAATATAGCTTAGTTGACATGACAACAGAACAAAGAAATCCAACTTCAATATGTGCTTGTTTGGGAATTTAGATTATAAATGTTTCACAAATAACTAACTATAACCTAGAATTAACTATTCCCTCTTAAGGTTTCACTGTATTGTAATAAATTAGATAAGTTTCTTACATTTATATAAATATATACTGAAATTGAAAGATTTGAAAAATTTACAAATACAAATATTTTCAAATAAAACCGCTGACTGCAAATGTAATTAAAGAAAAAAATTAAAATTTAGCCCTTTAGCATTTAAAATGGCCATAGCCAGCTGAAATATTCTGTTTTATGGTCAAACTGGTCATATTGAGCTTTTCACACCTACCCTACAATGTTGTGCTAAAATTTTTTTAAATCACATCATCAAAATCTCAAAGCTATGAGATGATGCATGATCAATGCAAAACAACATAAAAAATAAATACTAAATTTGACAGAGTAATAGTGAATGCCAAAAGATTAAAGAATGAATATATTTGTTCCAAAGAGTTTCATCTCGTACAAGTCACACATAATCAGTAACAATAATTTCTTTCATATTTTTATTGATATATCAACTGATTCACTAATTATACTGGTATTTTAATTCTACTGATCAAATTTTGATTTTCATTTTTTCTAAAGTAAGAGTGAAATAATGTCATGTGTACACAACACAAACATACAACATATTCAATCATATAGAAAAGCAGGTAGACATATATGTATAAATGCATATGCATATCTATATATAAAGCAAAACATTTTATGATTTAAAATACATGATGTTTATTTTTTAATGTTAATCAGCAAGGAAATATATGAACATTGTTCAAGCCTAAACGTATCTTAGGTCTGTGTCTGATGTTATTAACACAATATAATATTCTTTAATGAAACCTATTCTCTAAATTCCAAAACATTTCCCATGCACAAGCTCATATACACATCGTTTACACAGTACCATATATTAAAGCACATCTTTTTAACTCATGACAAGACAAATAGAACAGATGGCTACAGAAACAAATTCATTTATTGTTGAGTTCAAAAGTAACATATGAACCACTTGGCCACCAAACATTTTCTTAAACCACTGCTGTACATCATTGACCATCCAATCATTCATTTATATCATAAAACAAGAATTAAATGAACAAGAGATATAAAACACCAAAATGTTTTTAAAAGTATTTTTATGATTGTTATAAGTATGTTATATATATATTTATACACATGTATATTTTCATAATATGAGTGTGTGTATATATATATATATATATATATATATATATATGTGCATATGAGTAGATATATATATATATATATATATATATATATAATGCATGTGTGTATGTGTGTGTATATATATATAGATAAGAACATTGTAGTTTGCTTGAAATATTGTAGTACAGAAAAAGAAAAGGAAAAGGAAAATATAGATAGCTACTAACAATGCATAAAGTTTTACAAACTAGACATTTCTTGAACTACTTTTTTTCTGAGGATGGAGCTTTGCACCTGAAATATAAAGGTTCTTGTAAAACTTTCTGCATTATTGGAAGCTTTCTATATTTTCCTGTTCTTTTTCCACATGTACATATATGAAATGCATGTATGTGTATGTGTGTACATGCACAGATATATATATATATATATATATAACATGCATATCTACAAATATAAGCATATATACAAGATAGAAAATGGCAATGGCGACTTTGAATTTTACTTCTGTAAGTCTCTATAGGATTCCTTCTTTCAGCAATCACACTAGGTTGCGAAGGTGGCCCATAACATCAAGTTTATCTAAAATATAAAACAATTAAGAACTTTTAATTGATTTGAAGATGATTAACTCTTTTATATATTTAATTAACATTAAAAAAAATATTAATATATGATACAAATGATCATGCTGACTATAACAAAAGGCAATCAAATGAGTTGATTTTACCTCATACATTCAATATCATTATCATCATTGAACATCTATTTTCCATGCTGGTATACGTCGGACAGTTTGACACAAGCAGGTGGGTCACAGGGCTGCATCATGCTCCATGTCAACTTTGGCATGGTTTCTATAGATGGATGTCCATTCTAACACCAGCTACTTTACAGTATGTACTGGGTGCTTTTTTTTCATACTGCTGATATTAGTACAATTGTCAAATAACTTACAAGACAAGAAAGAAGAAAAGGAGTAGGATGGGAAAGGGAAAAGCTCTCTCGATTAAGTGTGGTGGGGGAGGAGTATTTGAGAGGATGGTGCAGTGATTTTATATCCAGGGACAACAAGTGTCCCTGGATATAAAATGGTTATCTTGCATTTATATAAGTGGGGGGAGTACCTGAGATAAAAGGTAAGATGGTAGAGATAGGGTGTTAGAGCAAAACCCTCAAAAATCAATTGAGTATATATGCAGCGTATTTAAAATTTAGAAAGACGTGTTGTAAATAGTGACTTCATCAGATTTATCTGATAACTGATAACTTCTTTCAAATTTTATAATTTAAATTGACTTTCATTAGGAAACAAGTGTTAATCAGTAATTGTAAGTCTTAATTATATTGAACTCCAATACAGTTAGAATTCTAGTGATTTAATTAAAGAACACTTTATTATTGATATCAATCTCTTCTTGAAACAAAAAGTCATTTGAAGGGGTAACTTAGCTTTTTTCTTTCCTTTTTTTTTTTAAAGACATGCACTATTCATTTCCTGTGCTTATTCTATGTACTGTTTGTGCAATTTTGGTTACTTTTCTGATGAGATGTAGTGCACCCGAGCACTGTATACAGTAAGTTCATTATTATTATTAGCAATTTTAGTTGAATCAGTCATCATTTTAACATCCACTTTTCCATGTATGAAGGGGTTGGGCAGAATTTGTTGGGATGGATTTTCTACAGAAGGGTGCCCTTCCAGACACCAGTCTTCACCTATTTCCAAGCAAAGTAATATTTCCTCATGTAAATTGAAAAGACAGGATACCACTTGCACAAGTGACACTTGCTTACAACTACCACATGATGTCAAAGCAACAAGTAACTCACACATACATTATATATATATAGATATATATATAAACAGAGCTAATAGTGAGGGATTATCAATCCAGGCAAAATACTTCATGAGCTCTCCATTGTTTAGATTAGTGAAGAGCTCCTACAAACACTAATGCTTTAAGACTCTCCTTTCCCCAAATTTCGGCCATCCTATCCCTACCATTCCTTCAGTGTTTTGTTATAACCATAAATGGCTCTGACGAAAGTAGCATTAATTTTTTTTAAGTTGTTCAATTTTTCTCAACTGATCAATAGAGCAATTGAGTAAACCTATCAGTAACATACTTATAATGACCACTGGAAACAACTGTAAGCCAAATTAACTCTAATAAAGGAAAAATATATAATGACCATTATTTATACCTTGTCTGAGATTATATATATATATATATATATATATATATATATATATATATAT
>NC_068982.1:38726516-38733793 GCF_001194135.2 Octopus bimaculoides | reverse complement strand
ATGATAGGCTTCTTTCAGTTTCCATCTATCAAAACCCACTCACAAGGCTTTGGTCAGTCTGGGGTTATAGTAGAAGGCACTTGCTTAAGGTGGAAGGACTGAACTGAAACAATGTGGTAGGGAAGCAAACTTCTTAGCATACAGTCATACCAACGATTTTAAACCCCAGTATTTTTTATATCTATTGGTTGGAATTTAAAACAGAATTCACCCACAGAAATCTGAATACTATAAAGTGCTCTATCATTTTCATGAACTTTTTGTATTATTACTCATAAATTAAAACTAGGAAAATAAGATCTAAAGTTGAGAAGGTTTCTTTTGTTTTGAATGCGTTTTGTTTGCTTTGGTGAGGAGGGGGCGAAGTTCAATGATAACTAAAATGTCTCCCTTATTTGGGAACTAATAGACATAAAAATTCTGTGACGTTTATTGTTAACACTCAATGCATATTATGTACCGGTCGTCTTAAGGTAAAGCAAAGTACAGTTGCCTCCCTTGTTACATGTCGTTCAATACATAACACTTTATATTGTGAGAATGACTGAAATTTCGTATCACATCAGTCTTCTATTAAATAACTTAAAAAGTATTAACGCAGGTCAAGTCGAACTTCGTAATAGTTATCGAAAAGATTAGCAAATGAACATTGTTGAATTGATAATTAACATAGAAATTAAGCTAAAGAGCATAATGTTTAATTTTAACTAACATTTTTCTATTAACTGTTGTTAACACTTGCAAACAAATATTTGAAAATAGTTGGCATTTTTTAAAAAAAGTTATGGCTCTAGATCATCAAGTGCAGATTAAATTACAAATACGAAGCTTCTGAAATAATTAATCTTTATTTCTTTTGATATTGGATGAAATCAAATTTTGTTAAGGTGAGTGTTTAACCATTGGACTATTTGAATATATTACGGGAATTTAATTCTTCGCCAGAAAGGAATAAAGACAAAATTTCAGTGAGATTTGAGCTAAGTACTGTAAGATACTGAGTCAAATAAAATATAACACACAGTTTGGCAATTTAATGTCACAGCTAGCTCAATAATATTGGTTGCTTCCTCAGTTACAGTGCCATCTTAAGACATGAGCACAGTGGGCAGTTGCCCAGGGGCCTTACAGATCTCGGGCTCAATTATGAACTATGTATGCTGTAGCTTGCTGTTAATAAATAAATGTTGTAGGGCCCAGTGCATATAATACTGGTAAGATACCCTTGCTTAGTCACAAAGCCAACTTTTATAAGAGATGCTTATTGTCAACTGAATAGTACATCAATTTGATTGAATTTCAACTCAGAATTCAGAGAGATAAAACTAAATGCTATAAAGGCATTTTAGCACTGTAATCTATCATTTTATCAACTAATTAACCTTCTTAAATTATTAATTTAAATATTGATTAAAACAGCACATTTCTTGAAATGAGAGAACATCAGATGAATTAACAGTAAGTATTAGAGCATTTAATTTTTGTCTCTAATGTTCTGAATTCAAATACTATGAAGTTCATACAAACTTTCATTCTCAGGTGTTACTAAAATAACAACCAGTTATATTAAATTAAAATGGGTTAAACAATAGCAAACTCCTACAAAAATAGTCTAATGCCTGTTTAAGCAAAATTTAACTTAATCTAAATAAGCCTGAGTATATTGCTATTCTTTAATCTATTGACCAGTAAGAAAGTAAATGCAAAAAAACTAGTTAGTTATTTGAAATAGAAAAGATAAATTATTCTTAGCTCAGAAAATAAGTTCAAATTTACTTTTGAAGTAAGCTATGCCTTCCCAAAAGTTGCTACTTAAATTTTTTGAAAAGTTCAAACTGTTTCTAAATGAAAATTGAAACAGAATTAACTATATTTTAATATTCATTCAAAACAACAAATAAAAATACTGACCACAATGTGGGGTGGCTCGGGTTCGTGTACCCAGTATTTGATTGCCATTCAGGTCCACACACCAGCAAACACCTTTATGGCACTGGCGTTTCTCATAATAACCATCTCTGTCACAATGTGGGATAAATGTAGCTACAAAAAGAAAAAGAAAATCATATTTTCAGGTTTAAGTATTTCAAGATTAAGAGAACTGAGTTATGAAGACAAATATTAGTAAATGATTAGCTATTTTAAAGTTTTAAAATATCACTAGTGAAGTAATGGTGATCATTTTGTTTAAAGCATAGGGTTTAAAAGGGTTCAAGCTGATTTAGTTTACCAACATCTGAAGAATCAATAACTGAATAGTTATGAGTTATATATCAAAGTAGCTTGTCAAATGATAACAGTCAGGAACAGTCTTAACTATTATTGTAAACGTAAATTAATAAATAAATGTAAAACAACCAGAGAATATAGTTGGGTTACTAAAATAAATGAGCAGATATTTTTGTTAAAGATTATTATTAAAATTGTAAATGTAAAGAATGAGCAAAATTCTAAGCTGAATATACTGGAATGGTTGATCCAAAAGTTATGAATTTAAAATCATCTGTTAGTAGCTCATCCAGATATCTGAATGAGTTGATGAATATAGGAGGGGCTTTCTCAAATTGATTGATCACAGCATGTAAAATTGTGCATCTAGTAAGTAATCAGCCAAATAAGAAGAAACTAATGAATTAATATTTTTATGAATTTTTATTTATAACCGAGGTTCATGGACTACTGTGGAAAATGTATTTGTTTTGAAGAGGATCTTAGCAATAGCATGAACATTGTCATTAAAGATATTTCCAAGGAATACTGAGAAGAGATAATTATAATAGTTCAATTTTAAAACAACAATACTTATAATAGTCCAATTTTGAAACAGCAATATGACTGATGACTAAGAATTTCATAATACTATTTCCTTATAGAAACAGTAAGAAAGCTGTGTGTTTATCTAATGTAACACCAATATTTTTTTACCTCACAAGAGATAATTATATCTGTGTCATTAAAACGGATGTTATTAATAATGATTTCTCTCTTCTGATTTTATAGGGTTTTGTTTGAAATATTAATCATTAATTTACATATTGATGTTGTTTAAGACAGTATAGGACATTGAGACATCACTTTTAAATGAATAGTATATATATTTGAAGCATATACATATTTGTATGTTATATCATGGGTTTTTGCTGTGCATGAGTGTGTACATGTGTATATAGATACACACAGATACATCACACACAATTTATGTGTACAATACACAATTCTTTTAACATTGTGCATATGTGTGTGTGCGCATGCATGCATTCCTGCATGCACACACTGGAAATATATTTGTATTTGCAGAGCTTGATGGGAAGTGTATCTTACATTAAAGGTAGATTTAAAATAACCTGAATTGAAAGCCTGGTGAGCATTTGTATAACCATGTGCATCGAAACAAAATTGAAGATAAATTGCATGTTGATGAAGAAGCATAAAAACCTAGTACAACACTACTGGATATTCTGCATACTACAGAGAACAGCTCTAATCTTCATTGATTTATTACTGCTCTGTCATGATATTCTAATATTTCTTTATAGTTTAGCTCTATGTCAAGCATAGTCAGGCAAACCTAATCAAAATAATTCCTGACATGACAATCTCATCTTTTCAGATATGATATGTGTGTCCAAGACTAAATTATCTCGTCTGCCTTTCTATTTTTAGGAGAATAGGATGTGATCTGGGGAAATTTTAGTTAATATTTCTATAACATGCTGAAACTATTTAAGTTTTTAACAAGGAACACGCATGTGAAAATGTAATTTCATTGGTTTCAACCAAATGGGCTATGACAATGCTAGGTTAGAAATATTTCAAATATACCACTCAACCTTGAAATGTAATTTTAAATCACATCAATAAATCATTTATATTTTAATATAAAAATAATGATTAAAATTAAACTATTTATTTTATTTTTTGCTTGTTTCAGTCATTAGACTGCAGCCATGCTGGGGCACAGCCTTGAAGAATTTTACTTGAACAAATCAACTCTAGTACATAGTTTTTTAAACATGACACTCATTCTATCAGTTTCTTTTGCTGAACTGCTACATTACAGGGATGTAAACAAACCAACACCGGTTGTCAAATGGTGGTGGGGGGAGACAGATACCAAGACACAGATATATATATGTATATATATATATATATATATTCAACAGGCTTCTTTCAATTTCTGTCTACTAAATCTACTCACAAATCTTTGTTTGGTCCAGGGCCTTAGAAGACACTTGCCCAAGGTGCCACACAGTGAAACTGAACCCAGAACCACGTGGTTGAGAAGCAAACTTCTTATCACACAGCTATTTATCCTAAATGACTAAAATCAATAATGGCTTTATAAAGTAATATGGAAAAGTTTGAATATTTAGAAATTTCAGTAATGCTATAAAATGTAAACACATTATGAGGAAAAGAAAGGCAACAAACTGGCAAAATCATAATAATGTCAGTAAAATGCCTTGTGATATTTCTTCTGGCGTATTAGATTCTGAGTTCAAATTCTACCAAAGTCAGCTTTGTCATTCATCCTTTCAGGGTCAATAAAATAACTACAAGTCCAGTATTGGGGTCAATGTAATCAACTTTTCCACTTCCCTTCAGAATTGCTGGTCTTGTGCCAAAATTAGAAAGAATTATGAAGAAAGAAAATTTTAATTTTACCTGATTTCATAACAGCATCAGATCGGAGTCTCCTCAAGTGGGAAAAACATGGCGGTCCTAAAGAGATGAAAATTAAAATACCTTAGTAAAATAATAATTTCTTTTCTTTTTATGACTTAATCAGAAGAGAAATGGCACTATTCATGACCTGTGCATGGACTCTAGGTAAGAAGAAAGGAAAAACCCCACAACTCACAAATTGTTCCAATAAAATACTGAATTGTCCTCAAACTTTAGGTGGCTTAAATACTTTCAATCAGATATTTAATTCCACTTATACAATTTGAGAAAGGTACAGTGACTACAATTTCCCATTTTCCTTTGCCTGAAAATATTTCAAGTTTCACATTCATGTAAAAAGCAATTTCCAGAGATATCACGAAAGCAAAATCGTGATGGCACCACCATTCGAGCGTGATAGCTACCAGTGTCACCTTCCTGGCACTTGTGCCACAGCTTCGTGTTCCTGGCACTTGTGCCGGTGGCATGTGAAAAGTCATTCAAGCAAGATTGTTGCCAGTGCCGCTGGACTGGCTCCTGTGTAGGTGGTACATAAAATACACCATTTTGAGCGTGGCCGTTGCCAGTACCGCCTAACTGGCCTTCGTGCCAGTGGCACATAAAAGCACCCACTACACTCTCGGAGTGGTTAGCGTTAGGAAGGGCATCCAGCTGTAGAAACTCTGCCAAATCAGATTGGAGCCTGGTGTAGCCATCTGGTTCACCAGTCTTCAGTCAAATCGTCCAACCCATGCTAGCTTGGAAAGCAGACATTAAACGATGATGATGATGATGATGATGGTGATCACTAGATTTTAACTTACAAAAATATCCCTAGAGAGACTTTTCTTTTTCTTTTCACAATATTGAAGGATAAAAATTAATAAGGATGTGAAATAAGATTACTTAACATTTATGCCTCTCTGAAAGGTATTAATGTGGTAAGTGGAATGTAATGGATTCAACCAGGAATCCAAATAATATTGAACTCTGTTCCTTGGCAATTTACTTCTTCCTCAACTGATATTAAATTATCACAAAGGCATTGAAATAGCAGAAAAAGTTTGAAGTACAGAGTTTATGGTACTTTGTTTCATATTGCTGCATTAAATGAGTAAATTCTACTAGTGTTATTTTTGCCTTTCATCAGTAGTGGCGCGAAATTATAGCCGCCATTGAGGAAGTACTATTCTGCGCATGCGCAGGGGACTTCACCACCGGAAGCCCCTCGAGTGCGCATGCGTAGTAAAACTGGTTCTTAAAGAGAAAGTTTCACTTTGTTAGGCAGTTGAGCTCAGACCTTCTACGTGACAACTCCTCGCTCCTCAACAAATTACCACTTCACCTTGATGCCTTCGATGGTGATAGCTACTTGTTTCTCTGGCAGGCATCAAGGAAGCCCTTAACCTTCCATTACCAAACTACAACCTAATCAGCGGCTGCTAAGCTGAATGACAGGAATTGTGAAACCAAGCATCATCATAAATAAAACCTTTTTATTATATTGTTAATTGTTCTATTGTCTCTTCATATATAATTATGTTGAAAGGTGATAGAGAGACTAAAGTCTCTATGACAACTATCAAAGTTTTATACATCTGTCTGGAGTTAATAAAATAACTAGCTGGAGTGTTACTTGTTAAACTTAGTCGATTATACTTCCTTGCTCTAAAAATATGTAGTCTTGTGCTAATATTATAAATCAATACAATATTCTCTGCATTAACCTTTTAACTATGAAATTAAAATTCATGTTTATCCCAGTTATAATGTTAAATCTCTACCAAAAAACAGAATTTCTATTTTCTGCAAGTTACGTTGTCTCAATAAACTTGATGCATCTCAATAAAAAATAGTTTCAAATATGACATTCCTCAATGAAAGATAGATTGGTATTTAAAACTGCTTTCTGAAGTTAAGAGTAATGAAATTTTGAGTAGATATATATGATTTCCACAGTAAAAGGGTTGCACAGTAGAGCACTCAGATAAATTATATAACTTCATTATATAACTTCAGATAAATTATATAACTTTATTATTATATAACTTTATTCAGATATTATATAACTTTATTAACTTTATGATATTTATGAAGATGTTTCTCATAAGACATTCTACTTATTCTTAGCAGACAAAGCATTAAACTTTCAATAAACACACATTCTTTCTCCCTTTTTCTTTCTCTCCTCTCATGATAAAGCCAGAGTGAAAGAAAACTTAAAAGACAACTGACCATTTTCTCAAAATGGACATTCACCACTGGAATAGTCACTACCAAAGGTATAAAATTTTAGGTTTCTTTATAATTTCGTTGAATTTATGTTTTGGAATAGAATTTTATAGTTTCCAAAATAAAGCAATGCTTCCAATACTTACGCACAGCAGCAAAACAGCAACACCATTCATGTCTGGTCAATTTGGAATCATGGTTTCGGTCACAGGAATCCATAAACGGCTCCACACAAGGTTCCATTTGATTGTTTTCAATCTTAGATAGTTCTTTCTTGGTTATATGTTTGTCACCATCAAAATCCAAGCGTTTGAACTCCCAGATAATTGAACGAACACAATGACATTTACCTAAATAATTAAAGAAAAAAAACGTACTAT
>NC_068982.1:38719402-38726320 GCF_001194135.2 Octopus bimaculoides | reverse complement strand
ATATATATATATATATATATATATAAAAGAACATTTATGAGAAAAAAGGTGGTTGAAATGACAAAAAGATGAAGCAGAAAATATATGGTAGTCACTTTTCTTGAAATGCCAACAATCACCGGTTCATTTAACCATTATATTTATTATAGGCTGACACCATTTCTTGCAGACGAGATCCAAACAAATTAGTCAAACTATCTTATATACAAAAATATAAATCAAACCTATTACAGGTCTTTCACTTTTCCTGACAATATTTTCTCACCCAAGTTAGACTTTTAATGCACATTTCATAAAGCTTGCCTTTTATTTGAAGTTAATCTATCCACAACAAGAATATATTGAGTAGTTGAACATATTATAGGTGCAGGCATGACTGTGTGGTTAAGATGTTTGCTTTGCAACCATGTGGTTTTAGGTTCAGTTCCATGGCACAGCAACTTTGGCAAATCTCTTCATCCATGGCCCTGGGCTCAATCAATGCCTGGTGTGTAAATTTGCTAGAAGGAAACTGTGGAAGTCTGTTGTATATACGTACATGTATATGTGTATGTCTTAGTGTCTGTGTTTGTTCCCTCCACCACTTGACAACTGGTGTTGGTTTGTTTATGTCTCTATAACTTATGAGTATGGCATAGAGATTGATAGAATAAATACCACAGTTAAAAATAAGCATGGGGGGGGGGTCAATTTGTTCAATTAAAACCCTTCAAGGCAATGCCCCAGTATGACCACAGTTCAGTGACTGAAACAAGTAAAAGATGAAAAAATATTTAAGAGGAAGTACTGTATAGAACATAGATACTTAAGGCGAGAAAAAGAGTACTTTTAGTATAAAGCAGTGTTATCATAATCCCTTAATGTTGCAGCAAAGGCAGGGGTTATTGCAGGCATAGCTGAGTGAAATAAGGCATTGAAATATTGTAATTTGTTGGTAAATTATCTTTTTCAATGTGTGGTTTTTGAGATGTTTAGGGTGCTGGACTGTTGATATGGAAGTTTTTGATTTTGCACTGAAATATTTGATAATATTCAATTGGCCCATGGATGTTTCAACACCCAAAATAATGCCATGGATATTTTGAGATGACTCAAAAATTTTTAGAAAGCAAATACTGGTTGTCTTAGTATCTACTTCTGTAAATTGTGTTCATTTTCAATGAAATAGTGATATTGTATAGTGTAAGTACTTCATTTTCCTTCAGTTACCAATAGCTTGTTCTAAACACAAGCGTGGATAAGTGCAAGTGTAGCTGTGTGGTAAGAAGCTTGTTTCCCAACCACATGGTTCTAGGTTCAGTCCCACTGTGTGGTACCTTGGGCAAGTGTTTTCTACTATAGCCTCATATATACATAAGCTTGCTTTCCATTTGCATCATCCTGGGTTTAGTTCCCCTGTGTGGCATTTGGACAAGTGTCTTCTACTATAGCCTCAGGCCAACCAAAGCTTTGTGAGTGGATTTGGTAGACAGAAACTGAAAGAAGCCTGTCACATATATATATATATATATATATATATATATATATATATATATCTGTGTGTGTGTGTGTTTCTCTCTCTCTCTTTCTGTCCAGGTTTGTACCCCTACTACTGCTTAACAATCAGTGTTGGTGTGTTTATGACCCTGTAACTTAGCAGTTTGACAAAAGAGACCAATAGAATAAGTACTAAGCTTAACAAAAAATAAAAGTACTGGTGTCAATTCATTCAGCAAAAAATTCTTCAAGGTGATGCCCAAGGATGGCTGCAGTCTAATGACAAAAAAAAATGTAAAAAATAAAATAAACTATCAAAAATTTAAACTTACGTGATTTGTAGAAACTATTTAGTTCCTTTTTCACTGAAAAATGGTGCTTAGTTTTGTTAACTGCATGATGTAAATTGTAACTTGGAATCTGATAAACAGGACCATTAACTGTTTTCTTTCTGCTTTCTTTGAATTTAGCATGAAGAAGCACAAACCATCCAGTCAAGCGTTTCATGATATCTTCCAACTGTTCGTGGTCACATTCTGTACAAAGAACTTTACAATTAATAGCTGATACACTTTTTACACTTATTTGTTCACTTATTTCATACACAAGAAAAAACAGTGTCAAAATTAATTGACTTGTCTGCAAAATATTTGTAATGAACATTCTGAGTTCAAATTCTGCCATGAACAACACCGACCAATGGTCGGTTCACCCTACTGATTTCAGATTAGGAAGAAATGCTCAGGATAATCGTGAATTTCTCAGGCACATTAATAGGCTTAAAAGAAATGAAATATCTACAAACAGGAATATAAGCAAAGTAACAGCTTAACTTGCTGAGAGCTTACCTCAAATTTGTGTCATTGCCAACTCTTATGTATTAAATGTTTCATCATGAAATAAAAATTATAAACTAATGCTTTCTTGAAGAGCCCAGAAACAAAACTAGAATTCATGTTGGATGAAAGTCTGGTAAAATTGGGAGAGTGATAAATGAAAAAATATATGAATAGACAAAACTATAAATGAATAGGTCTCAGAATTAAGTTCAAATACTACTAATAAAAGTCTCAATCCAGCCGCAATAATTATGCACCAACCCAATATATATATGTATAAAATAAGTGTCTTTATTTTTATCTTTGAGTCAACATAGTGATATTCAGAACATTTCCTAAGAAATCTAATTATAGAACAAAAGGATACTTTTGGTCAAATGTAAAATGGAAATCTATTTCAGTTTGCATGTAAGTTAATGATCAAAATCTCAAAAGTTAAAAGACAGCATTTAGCAATAAAAGTTCAAATACATATCTGTATTTCAGAGATACTTTACAAGACTAACTTAATTATTTTTAATTTCATCTATACTGTATTTTCAGTAGAATATTTTCTAATCATCCAACAGCAACATATTTTCACACATACACACCTATGTACATATCATAATTACCCTCAATATTTTAACATCTGTTTTTCTAAGCTTGTTTGAGTTGCACAGATCTGATGTACAACATATGTCTGCTTTTTCCTCATCTCTTTTGTAGGACCCAACCACCATATGCTTAATCTAACTAATTCTTCTCATGTTTTCCTCAATATACATCCTCCACAAAAAGCAAACAGCACCTAGTAGTAATCATCTATTTCCCTAACATGTCCACATCAGCATGAATGTCTTTCCAGCATATCTTGGCTTGGTTCTTTTATTATATTACCTAGTCATTCATTCACCCCACTAATTTAAACTTACATGATCAAATTGTTCATATAAGTTTACATTAAACATTTCATGGACCAACCTCACATCAATGTCCATGGTTTCACGACCATGAAATGTCACATTTCTTATACATGATTCATGAGGTGCACCCTCTGAGCAAAGAGACCTCCTTGCTTCCATCTTTGTTTAAAAAAGTAAAGATAAGAAGTACATGATTTCTTATTCTTTTTACTTATTCTAACAACTATGGTTTCACTACAACCACCTCCAGGACTGATTAGATTACCTAGAAGCTACAACGGGACTCAAAATATATATACTCATGTTTTGAGTCCTCTGTTCTTATGTACCACCAAACCTATGATATACCCACTCTATTAATAAATATACAAGTGTCTATTTTTTCTGACTTGTAGGTTCTTGGACAACTACATACATGCATACATACATAGAATAACACTTGCTGGATCTGGTGGAAGAGGCAGAGCCCATAATCTTTGCATACCATCCTAAACCAGTGAGATTAATGTACTCAATATTCTTCTTAAATTTGTACCTGTGGCAAAGACAGGGAAGGAAATCCGGAGGGCTTACATTCTGAGATGGACTGAGCTTAGTGATTAGTGTAGGGCAGTGGTTCTGAAAGTGGGCAGTACTCTCCTCCTGGGTGTGGTGGAAAGATCCAGAGTTGCCTTGAAGAAAAGGGGGGTGAAAAAAGAGTGGCCTAAAAGGGGGAAATGGATACAAAAACAACAAAATAATGGGTCGATTAGATTAAGCTTTATTTGTGAAATACAGCTGTTTTGAATTAGCTGCAGAAAGTATTCTCTGTTTGTGATGGTGAGTGGGGGTTGCTAGGAATGTGGCCAGAGTGCCAAGGGAGCAGTACTCCAAAATAGTTTGGGAGCCACTGGTGTAAGGTATAGAGGGATTGCACTCAAGAAGGGTAGTTTTGGACACTTTTCAACTTAAATTTTGATTATATAACTTCTCTTTGTCATGCCATAACCGAACACCTCCAAGATATGTATCAGTCCCAAACTGAACTTCAATTATCAATATATCGTACTGTTGATACACCAGATTTTATAAAACTTTTAGAAACAAAAATAAAATAAAACTATAGAGGATTATATTTCTTAGATACCTACATTCAGACTGTTGGACAATAGGATATCCCTGAATAATCTCTCTCTCTCTCTCTCTCTCTCTCTCTGAGATCACTGAATCTATTTGTAACTCAGTAATCTTTAAGTTCATTTTACATAATTTAGAAAATGCTCTAATTTTCTCATATTGCTTGCAAAATGTTTCCATTTTGGAAAATGGAAAATTAAAATATCTTTTTCTCTTCTTAAACCTTCATTTAACCCTTTCGATATCAACGTGGTTGAAACTGCCTCTGGCTCTGTAGTACAAATAAGTTGTTTTCATAAGTTTTGAATTAAAATCTTCCACCAAACCTTAGTAACAATTTATGTTCCTAACACTAGCTTAATGATAACTAAGTTATTTTACTAAATTCTTCATTATATCTAAAATTAATTGAAAGAAACACAGAGCATCTCAAAATAAATATGGTAACAAAAGGGTTAAAAAGAGAAAAGTTTATGTTAAAAAAATTGTTCTCACAATAAAGCCAATATCCCTATTCTAACATGCACCATCTCTGGGTTTATTGCTGTTTTTTTTTTTTTTATCAAGAAGCTTTAAACAGTTATACCCTGAAAAGGAAATAATTCTAATAAAAGAAAACTAAAATTTGGAGCTCATAAATGAATAATAAAAGATGAATTATCCTTACCATAATTTTTGTGTGGTTTTTTGTGCATTTTGTTGCCCTTTCTAAGTGACATCTACAAAAAAAGAAAGAAATGAGTGAGATAAATGAGAAAGATAGCCAAAGGATTTCTGAAAAACATGTTTATATATAGCCAAGCTTATCTCTGTCTTCCAGTGGACAAAGCAGTTAAGTGATAAATCCTCCTTCTTATAAACTACTTTCACCACAGGAAAATTTGCAGTTATCACTACAAGGACTTTCTCCATACAAAGGCAGAGGCATGGCTGTGGGGTTAAGAAATTAGCTTCCCAAACACATGGTTTTGGGTTCGGTGCTACTGTGTGACACTTTGGGCAAGTTGTTTACTTTGACATGTAAACAATTTTGATTTCAATTTGCAGTTTAAACAGATTTCAAGCCAGAATCTTTGAAGTTAAGCTTGGCATTATGCCAGCCTTTGAATAGAAGTGACCAGAATTATTGTGACACTGTACTCAGGTTTTTCTTAACCTCTATTCTACATTTTGATGAACATTTAAATATTTATAACGTTTTAACAATTGAAATGTCTATCAGTTTGCTTTATAAAATTTCTGCAGTTGTAATGAACGTTTCCTTGCACCTATTGTAATTTGTCTCTAAATTCATTTATTATTATTAAGGCGGTGAGCTGGCAGAATCGTTAGCATTCAGGGCAAAATGCTTAGCGGTATTTCATCTGGTGAGGTCAACTTTGCCTTTCATCCTTTTTGGGTCACTTAAATATGTACCAGTTACACACTGAGGTCAATGTAATCGACTTAATCCCTTCTTCCAAATTTGAGGCCTTGTGCTTCCAGTAGAAAGGATAATTATCCATCTTCAACTCATTTAACAGACCTTACCGCAATTCATACATCCACATACATACTATATTGCTTTAAATATAACAATTCTTGTAGTCAATAAATTAAGTACCACTTGCGTACTGGGGTCAATCTAATCAACTGGCCCCCTCCCAAAAACTTTTGGGCCTTGTGCCTAGAGTAGGAAAAAATATATATATATTCACAATCAGTTACAATTGAGCAGATTTATATCAACTTACAAAATAGCTAACCAAGTTGGTATGATGTCCCCTCGCTGGCAAAATTACAGAACTTGAATCATTCTGGGGTCTGTTATTGCTGTATACCTCAGAATCATTTGTCTGATTAAGATCATCCTTCATCATATCAGACTCAAGTTCATCTCGAGAATTTTCATCGTCATATGACATCCCCTCCTCATTGATATTGAAATAAGGAAACACATGATTGCTAGACAACTCCAGTTTCTTCTCAGTTGGCAAGTTATTTCTTCGTGGACTTTCATCAACAGCCAAGCTATTCAACTGAAGGTTATTGGTTGCTTGGAGACGTTTCAAAAAGGTTAAACTGAAACGAGTTTTAAAGTAGAATTTTTTAAAATTATTATTCCATTCAATAACACTGACTTTATTGAATATAAAACATTTAACTTCAAATAAATTATATACACATTTTGTAAGCAAATTGAAAATATACATGTATCATAAAACAAATATATAAATATATGTTCACCAGCACCATATGTGAGCATTAGGAGTATATGTGTGTATGTATAAATGTATGCATGTATGTACATACATATGTATGTGCAAATGTATGCATGTATGTATATGTGCATGACAACTTTTATTTCAGTTATTAGAATGTTTGTGTGTGTGTGTGTGTGTGAGTACACATACACACATATGCATAACACATGCTCACAATAATATATGCATATGTATATCTATATGTATAATATAAATATACATATGCATATATTATGGACTCTCCCATCGTTAGACAATGTATGAGGGTTCTGAAATTTCTTGCTGAACAACTGCACAGACGATTTGTTTACAGTAATCAAATGTTTGTGTACACATAAG
>NC_068982.1:38717770-38719093 GCF_001194135.2 Octopus bimaculoides | reverse complement strand
TTAACGTTCGCTTTCCATGCTAGCATGGGTTGGACGATTTGACTGAGGACTGGTGCATCCGGATGGCTACACCAGGCTCCAATCTAATTTGGCAGAGTTTCTACAGCTGGATGCCCTTCCTAACGCCAACCACTCAGAGAGTGTAGTGGGTGCTTTTACGTGTCACCCGCACAAAAACGGCCAAGCTCGAAATGGTGTCTTTTATGTGCCACCCGCACAAGAGCCAGTCCAGGGGCACTGGCAACGATCTCGCTCAAAAACCCTACAAGGCCAGTCAGGCGGTACTGGCAACGGTCACGCTCAGGATGGTACATCTTATGTGCCACCCGCACAAGAGCCATATGTAAGTGTATATATGTTCCTTCCTGGATTCTCATCAACACTTCAGCTATTTAGCAGCAGGTTATTGCTTATATGGCTCTGTTGTTGCTTGCTACCTTAGTGACTTGATGATCTTATAGCAACTATGTCTACCAATTTACTGGCACCAACCACCTGTTATAACCTAGGAACTTTGGGCATTATGTGGCGATTCAATTCAGGGATTTATACAGCTTCTAATGAAAATGATTAGTACCAATTCTTATAAGATCTTTCAGCAGTCTAGGTCTGGACTGACACTCCATCTGTTATAACAATGAAGGTTCCAGTTGATCCAGTTAACAGAACAGCCTGCTCATGAAATTAACATGCATGTGGCTGAGCACTCCACAGACACGTGTACCTTTAAAGTAGTTCTCAGTGAGATTCAGCATGACACAGAGTGTGACAAGGCTGGCCCTTTGAAATACAAGTACTACTCGTTTTTGCCAGGTGAGAAGGACTAGAGCAATGTGAAATAAAATGCCTTGCTCAAGGACACAACGCATCGCCAGGAATTGAATTCACAACATTGTGATCATGAGCTGAATATCTTAACCATTAAGCCATTTGCCTTCACAGGTCTGACCTACCAGCTAGAGTTATTGCAAAATCATTTTATAGCATAATAAACCAATTCATCAATCTGAATGGCAGTGAACATCCTCACACATATACTCCTCTCTGGAATGCCAGCATGAATATTGCATTGTCATACATGTATACAAGGCTGTAAAAAATGTGAAGATAGAAGTCAGGGAATCTTATTGTGCTACCATTCATTCTCTCGTTTCCTTTCTCTCTAATGCCAAAGTGTGGAGCATAGTCTTCAACAGCATGCATGCATATGAACACGCATAGGTACATACACACAGCATGCATGCAGCATGCATACATACATACAGCATGCATACATACACACAGCATGCATACATACACACAAACTTACAGACATGCATATGC
>NC_068982.1:38715297-38717670 GCF_001194135.2 Octopus bimaculoides | reverse complement strand
ATTTGGCAGAGTTTCTACAGCTGGATGCCCTTCCTAATGCCAACTACTCAAAGAGTGTGTATATATATATATATATATAAACATACATATATCAGGAAATACCAATGAGCTTGTTTCTTTCTATTAATTACCACTTTGCATATCCATTTTTTTTTTATATTTGCATGGGTCTTTTCCAGCACCCACCTCTTGTTACACAATTTATTACCTTTATTAGGTGCAGTATTCTGTGATCAGCCTTCACCACTTCTTCCTAGATCTTTTCTGCAGACTCCTTTCACTTGGATTGCCTGGTACTACTTTCCCCAACTGTTTTTTTTTTCTTAATACATACCATATGTTCATAACAGCACTGTCTTTCCCCCTTACATACTGTTTTTTTGATTCCTCTTATACCCATTTTTCTCACCAGCTCATTAGTGTTCTGTCATTCATGCATGTTAACATTATACATCCATCAAAGCAAGCCTGCCTTATTTTCATCCAGCTTTTATACAACTTCTGCATTTAAACTAAATCATCAATGATTTTATTGCCAATTAACCTGCCAGCCCATTCAGAGCATAAAATTGCTGTTGAGAGTTAAATAATCCATAGTAAGTATATTTATTAAAAACTGAATCATATACATAATAGAAAGGAATACAATACAACACAGACGTTTTAGTGTTCAAAGACCATTTCAGCTTAACTAAATAACAAGCAAGTAAGCCAATATTCCCATAGTTGAAACATCAATCAATAAAAAAAAACTTATAGAAAAAAATATTTACCTATAGAATTTTCCAACTTGGAGCTAGACAAGCCTGATGGCTCATTTCCATCTGAGTGCTAAAAGAGAATAAGTAGTTTCATCAATTGTTTAATCAGAAAATTAAAACATCAATTTTTAATAACGCATTTTAATAAAATCTCATTAAAGTTTTTTTTTTTTTTAAATGTAAAAGATAAAGATGAATTTTTTAAAAAGAGGTACTTTAGATAATTAATGGAATGTTATGTACATTTGGCTGTGTAGTAAGGAGCATGTGATCTTGGGTTCAGTCCCATTGTGTGACACCTTGGGCAAGTGTCTTCCACTGTAGACCTTGGTAAGCAAAGCCTTGTGAGTGGATTTGGTAGATGGAAACTGAATGAAGCATATATATATGTATGTATGTATGTATATAATATATACTATTTATTAAAGCTGAAAAAAAATCTTCACAAATTGTTACTCAGAGTTTCTCATGATTGTTTGTCAGACAGCTGCAATAACATCACAACTGTCTGATGAACAGTCACATGACACTCTGAGTAACAGCTTCTGAGGATTTTTTTCAGCATTGATAAACAGTAAATACCATTAGTATTCAAATATTTTTTCCAACTTGTTTTGCATCTATGTGCTTACTTGTGTGTGTGTGTGTGTGTGTGTGTGTGTGTGTGTGTGTGTGTGTGTATGTATGTATATATATATATATAAGTAAGTTTGGAGGGATATATTATCCAGGTGGGTACCATATGAGCTCTCAGTTAAGTTCCAGTTAATCATTACGATACATATTTAACATCTGTGACTACAATTTCTTGTCAGTCACTCCATGGATTCTTCTGATGGGTAACTCTGTGTATGCTTTGCAGGACAGTAAAAATTGTCTGGAGTATATACTATTATTATTATTAATAATAAAGAGTATAAAGACTTGTACATCCACAAAATTTATTTTATAGTTATATATGCTGTATATAACTATAAAATAAATTTTGTGGATATACAAGTCTCCATACTCTTTATTATTAATAATACTAATAATCATTTCTACTAAAGGCAGAAGACCTGAAATTTTGTGGGAGGGGACTAGTTGATTACATTGACCCCCAGTGTTTCATTGGTACTTAATTTATCGACCCCCAAAAGGATGGAAAGCAAAGGCAATCTCGGTGGGATTTGAACTCAGAATATAAAGGCAGACAAAATGCTGCTAAGCATTTTGCCCGGTGTGCTATTAAAACTAATAATAATAATTAGAAAATAGCACTACTAGGCACCACACATCCTACGTAAAACACTTTCAATACAGTAACAATAAGAGCACCGCAATAAACCACAGCACATAACCAAGGCACACAGAGCTGCACTCAGTAGTGCAGTGAAAGTACGTGATAAATATAAGACTACTCAATAATAATAATCCTTTCTACTGGAAGCACAAGGCCTCAAATTTTGGGGGAAGGGATTAAGTTGATTACATTGACCCCAGTACGTAACTGTTACTAATTTTATCGACCTTGAAAGGATGAAAAGCAAAGCCAACCTTGGCAGAATTTGAACTCAAAACCTAACAGCAGACAAAATACTGCTAAGCATTTTGCCTGGCATGCTATTAATAA
>NC_068982.1:38695553-38715223 GCF_001194135.2 Octopus bimaculoides | reverse complement strand
TATATATATATATATATATATATATATATATATATATACACACACACACACACACACACACACACACACATATATTTGTATGTATTCATATCTGACCCCTATCATGGCTTGACAATTGGTGTTGGTTTGTTTACATCTCCATAACTTGGTGATTTGGCAAAAAAAAAAAGAAGCCAATAGAATAAGCACCAAGCTTAAAAATAAATACTGAGGTCAATTTCTTTGACTGAAACCCTTCAAGGTGGAGCTCCACAGACTGAAACAAGTAAAAGATAAATGACATAAATTGCTGTGTAGTCCTACAGCATGGCACCTAGGGCAGGTGTGGCATACTACAGCTCTAAAGTGAATGAATTTGGTGCAGAGAAAGAGAAAAAAAGCCTAACCTAGATATATTTATGTGTGTGTAAAACAAACATCATTGTCGTACAAGTGGTGTCATTCATTTTGCAATCCTCCATGAAGACATGTCTAGCTATTTGCACTGGTTGTGTTCAAGGGATTAGGTGAAATAGGTTACATCAAAATGAGAGTTGTTGACAGGAAGAGTAGAAATTCTACTTTAGCAAATTTCATCTGAACCATGCTATGGAAGCATGGAAAAAAACTGACATTAAAAATGATGACGATCATCATCATTATGATGTGTGTGTGTGTGTGTGTGTGTGTGTGTGTGTGTGTGTGTGTGTGTGTGTGTGTGTGTGTATGTGTGTATGAGTGAGTGAGAGAGAGAGAGAGAGAGAGTCTTCATATGCTACCACTTGTTAATTGGTACTCACTTGTTTATGCAACCCCTCCAAAAATTTTTAAAAATCAGTGGTCAGCAAGAAACTAATACTAGACTTAAATATAAGTACTGGGGTTATTCTGATTGACTAAACCCTTCGGGTCAGTGCTTTGGCCTGACCACAGTCCAGTGACTGGATAAAGCAAAAGAATAACAGAAAGGAACCTGATGATCTCTTGTGGTTGAGTGTCTAAATTTACTTAAAACCAGCATATGAACCACAATATAAACTAGTGTTTATCATATCATCATACCCTCTGAACTGCTCCCTGAGCCACTTGATATTCATCCCCACTTCTTACCATAACTCCCCACCTCAACATCTATTTACATTTACTGTCAATTACCCAGCTCCTGTTCACTACTGACAACCTTCATCCCCTATTTACTTCTGAGCACTTACACCCATGATTTCTATCCATTACTTACTCTCACTCTTCCCTTCACTCTTTTAGCCTTTACTCATCTTTCCTGGTTCTTCTATCACCACTCTCTCTATCTTATTCAGTTTTTTTGGCCGTGCTACCTTGAAAGTCTGTTCAGGTTTATTATTACTGTCCTCTTTATCTCTCTTTCAGGCACCCTGCATCTGCCCATATACAATGTGAAGTAACCCTGAATTACCACTCTCTGAATCTCTCTCTCACAACCCAAGGCTCTGACTATTACTCTAACACTTTCCCTTCTATTACTACCTTCCCTACTAACACTGTCTGTCAATGTCTCCACAAAAACCTTATAGTAAAACTAAATTTGTTCATCTCATCATCATCTTCTCAACACCTTCTCTTCCAGCTGTTCTTCTGAATCAAAAGTTAGGTGCACAAGAGGCTGTGCAAGTCTGATCAAGACTACATAGGCACATTAGACAACAAAAACAAGGCACATGTTACCAAGACATACTTTCTCATGAGTCATGGCTGGTTGTACTTTTTAAAGAATCATATATAGTATATATAAATATATTCAGGGCTGTCTTAACAGCATTATAGGACCCTGGGCAAATCAATGCCCAGTCCTATAGTATTTATTTACTGACAGTAGATCACAGCATACATAAATTAGAAATTGGGCCCCTAAACCCATGAGGTCCCTGGGCAGCTGCCTAGTGCGCTTATACCTTAAGATAGCACTGAATATACTTAGATACACCTTTTTAGGAAGTATTCAAGTACTGGTGTTGGAAAGCACCTAAAACATTCCTCTCTACATAAATATGTAGTCAGCCTACTGCATGCAATACCTCCACTCATCTGGAGTCTACTATATTGTCTTGTCTGTACATGGCCACTTGTAGGAGAGGAGACATTATATAGTTACACAACAGGCTAAAAACAGCTGCAATATTAAACCCTGTAAACAATGTCCTATCATTATCATTTAAAATCCATTTTCCATGCTGGCATGGTTTGGACATTTTGACAAGACCCAGTAAACTGCAAGGCAGTACTGAGTTCCAGTGTCAGCTTTGGCTGGATGTCCTTCCTAATGCTAACCATTTAACAGTGTGTACTGGGTGCTTTATTTGCTCTTCTGGCACTCGTGAAATTGTCAAGTAACTTGAAAGACAAGAAAAAGAATAAGGAGAAAGGAAAAAGCTCTCACAATGAAGTGTTGGGAGTGGGAGTATTTTGGCTGTAGTGGGATGGCTTTATGCCAAGTGACAAAAGGCTAGAGTATGATAGAGGAACAAACATAGGTGTCTTGTTATAAAGGAGATACATGGTTTCCAGTGATTGTATGGGGTGGGGGTTGGAAAAGAGATAAAGGTGGTACTGGTGGAGTGCTAGAGTGAACTCCCAAGGTACAGGAAAGTGAGCATAAGAGAGAACACAGGCAGAGGGTCAGAAGAAGGGAGAATGTGTGAGGGTAAAATAACAAATGGTTAAAAATAAGGAGTTAAAACACATTGGATGATGTAGTTCTAAATTACTCCATGCCAGAGGGGATACATTATATGAGGTCCTAAATTGATTATGTTTAAAAAAAGATTTATAAAAAAGACAGAATGGTAATGGATGGAATGCATTTGATTACAGATCTGATTAACCTGGTGCTAAGCAATGATGACTTATTACAATATAGAAAGAACAGAGTGATTGCAGTAGATTTTAACTCACAATCTATCAGCAGAAGTATTATGAATATGGATGTCTGCATGCTTTGGAAAGTAAAGTGATGTGACATTTCCAGGCTGTTCTTTCATCTGAGACAGGGAGACGAAAATTGTTTTTATTGGTTTGCAAATTATTTCCTCCCTCTCTTTCTCTCTCTCTCTCAGATAAAGAGATAGCAACAAACATCAGATTTTGCTTTTTCTATGCCATACAAATAGAATTGCTGAATCGGGGTACAAGCTGTGGATAACTGAATTGGGGTACAAGCTGTGGATAACTGAATTGGGGTACAAGCTGTGGATAACACTATTTTTCAGGGCTTTGTACTAGTATTATCATCATTGTTTTAACATTCACTTTTTCATGCTTGCATAGGTTAGACAGAATTCTTGAAGCAGATTTTCTATGGCCAGATGCCCTTCCAAGTAAGGTGATATTTCCAATTAAGGTAATATTACCTCATTAACAGGCCTATTTTTCAAGGATGCCTGGAAATGAATAATGTTGAGAATATGCAGATGATGCTCGTTTACAATCATCACAATGTTAAGACAAGAGTACACACAAACACACACATGCATAGACAGAAACTAAAAAAATTCTGTCATATGTGTGTGTCTGCGTTTGTGTCTTTACATTCTGAGTTCAAATTCTGCTGAGGTCAACTTTGCCTTTCATCCCTTGGGGGTTGATAAAATAAGCACCAGTTGAGCACTGATGTAGATGTAGTCAACTTAACTCCACCCCCAAAATTGCTGGCCTTGTGCCAAAATAAAATGTTTAAAATTAATTTAGCCAACTTACTTTTTTAAAATTTCAATCTAAAATATCATGTTAAATTAAATTAAATCAGTGGTTCTCAACTATTTTTTGTCTATGGACCCCTCTGATTCCTACTTTAATGGGGTGAACCCTCATAGCCATTCAATGTTTAAAAAAAAAGCCTATTGCATTTTTATCATTAATTGTTATAAGGAATTGTATAAAAAAATAATTGCTAAACTATTTTGTGTACTGTAGAAGCATAACCAATTTATTGCACATACATTTTAACAAGAAAATTTTATATGGACCACCAAGGGCCATATGGACCCCAGTTGAGAACCTCTGAACTAAATAAATTGGAACCAACTTATAGGCAATCCTTAGATATAACTTTTAACATTTTCTTGAAAATTTTTTAATCAGGGCTACTTGCAAACATCTAAAAATTGTGTGTTACATTTTATGGAACTCATCTGACAACTCTGCCAAGCAAACTTATCCATATTCAGGAATTGCAAATCACAATAATTTGCATAATTTTTTTCACCACAGACCACAACCAGTTTAATGGATTCTGGGGTGGGGTCATTTTCTTTTTTCTAGTTATTATGAGCTGGTTTGTCCAATAGCTTATCACTTAACAGTGACCTTTTGATATAAAGTATATTTAAATGGCCAACTGAAAGAAAATGTTTTTATCTGCTGAAAATAATGAAACCCTCATGAAAACCAGCAATAAAAGGTAATTGAAATCATGAAATGTACACAAATATACCATTGTAGGTACATGAAGTGACATGAAAAATAAATATTGAGCAATAAACGGAACTTTCCAAAATCTTTTCTCAATATACATCTACAAGAGATCAGCTGATCAGCTGGCATCATGTGCACAAAGATAATGTATTTACAATATTTATCTATTGGATTTGACGTTACTAATCTACCTAATCAATTTCTTTCAGTCTCTGGATTGTAACCAAACATTTTTACTAATAATTCATTAAAGAATTATTCAGAATTTGGCAAAACATCAAGTACCTCTCATTTTCATTTTATTGTCAGACATTTTGTATATCTATATCAAAAGATCACCCATGACTAACCCATCATTTTGTATAGTTATATCAAATAATCACTAACGAATATCCATTTTGAAGCCTAACAAGCTGAGTCATTTTTCCCTTTGACAGGAGAGCAGTCCCTTACAAGTTTTAACAAGTTTGAGCATAATATGATTTCAGTTGAAAACTGCAGGCTTACATAACTATCATTTCCCTAACAGCAATAAGCTTAATCTCTCCATGGAACCTATTTCACGACTATATGTATTGAAGCATTGAAAGTCAAGTGTCCTAACCAGCACCACACTAGCATCAAAATGTAAACCTTTAATTCTTTAGCCAGCTTACTGAAGGTGGACACTACTGCACATGATTTATGAGTTCAAATCTTGCAGATATTTTTATATGTTTCTGAGCAGAACATTTTGTTCTATATGTCTTCAGATCATTTAACTGTTAAAAATATCTCAGATCATCTGCTAATGTTATTATTTTACAGTGGTTTCTTTTTTATGAGAAGATTTATCTTTTCTGTTTGATACCATGAAACTTGGGCTAAGTATAGGCTTTCAAGTCACTGTCAACATCCAGTGTCCAGGTATTATTTACCTGCATATAGATTTGAACAGAAATCAGTTTATCTTCCAATATGAATCTTTGTTTAATATGCTACATTTGAAGTTGTTATTTGTTAATTTATTAATGGTGAGGAAATTTGATAAAGCATATCAAAGCTGCATATCAGTTATCAAATTCAGTAGAATCCTCAGCTGTAAAGATTTTATCTGATTAACTAAAAGACAAACCTAGATGAAGGAGTTAAGAAAGTAGCTAATTAATATAACCCTTCAGATGACACTTGGTGACAGTAATTAAACTAAATGATATCTGCATATAACAATAAAGAAAATGCTAAAAGCTAGAAGTTAATGAGAATTAGAAGTGACAGGTATGATATGGAGAATATACATGAAAGGCTCTATTTAAATCACAAAATATTTCTTTTCTTCAGAGCAGAACAAGCTATTATATATTTTCTTTTGTATTCATTTAAATCTTGCTAAATTTTACAGGCCACTACAAGTTTATTTTCATTCTAGTATGTAAAATAAAATCAATGATTAGACATAGTGTAGAACAAGAATCTACAAATGATTCATTGATGAACAGGGACGACTGATATTGAGTGTGGACCGTTTAAATTTATCCAACTTATATCTGATAGAAAAAAAAATTTATGAAATAAAAAATTACTTGATACAATTTTATAAAGTTTCATGTTAGGAAGGCCATTCACCTATATATGATTTGTAATGTAGCAAGTTCTGCTTGCATGATAGAAAATATAAATAAAATAATGAGTGTGACAGAAATAAAGCAACGATAACGATATGACAAAAATTAACATTTTTTTACCTTTATCTTAAAACTTAAACCTGAAATTTTATCAACTGCAACTTTTATTTCCTTTCCATTATTTCCATAATGAAAAAGGAACAATAAAACAGTTTTAGTCATTTTAAAAGAAGTGTACTTATCCTATTACTTTATTTATTAACTTTATTCTCAGAATTTAGTCTTCTCCAACTAGAAAAAAAAATTAGATACGATAAGTGAAACGTTCATTGCTTTTTAAGTCCTTTGGCTCACATCCTAACACGCACCACCCCTAACTACACCGCAGCGACTGATGCTATGATTCGAATAAAGCAGATTGTTCTACTATTACATGTTGAACGGAGATAGAGTAACAGAAACAGAAGAGAAACGATCATAAGATAAAAATGGATAGTCCAGCCAGTTTTTCATGGAGCTGGAGCATAGCCTATTGATTAATCGTCTACAGCAGATTTTCGCAGCGTGCGGTGGGGTGTATGGGATGGAATTTTCCGGCATTTGACACGTTAACTAGAAGAAATTGTGTTCCTCGTGATTACATCTTCTTCTTCCACCCCACCCGAAATATAAAGATAATATTGATTTCTGGCATAAACACAAGACCTCGGATAGTTAAGGAGAGCAGAAATGACATGTTGTAGCATTCATGCATTTCTCACTAGCAATCGGAATAGACGGCAAGAACTAATAGAGGCTGGCAGAAAGCTAGATATAAGGATAAAGTGAAGAAAGAAGGTACAAGATTATTATCATCTCAAAAGTGAAAGAATTAATAAAAACAAAACACAGAATGAATGAATGAATAACTGAGTGAAAGAATAAACGGTGCCTTAACAATATGAATATCAAATAATTTATGATGAATGGATTCATACAAAAAATGATGCACTTTTACACATACACACAGGGATGACATTTCAACTGAGTTTACTCGATTGTTGATAAAACATCGGAAAGCAATAAACTAATGCATAAAGGTTTATATAAATTTCGCATGACAACTACAGCCAAACATACCCTGTAGACATACTCTCTTTATAAACACACATTGTAAAATATCTTTTAGGGATATACATTGAAAAAATCTCAAAAGATAACTAATGATTTTTAAAAATAATAAATGTCCAAGACTTCACGCTAAATTTTTTTTATATTGCCATCATTGTATTGCCAATATCACATGTTTATCCTAATGACAATTCGATTAATACGTTTAATATCGTGTCGTAGCATAGGTCCAGTTCAGCCTTTATTCAGCAAACCTAAGATCAAAGGCGCTCTAGCCGTGACCATCCCGTCATTTATCCACATAGTTTACCCTAAAACTACATTACTCAGTTTACTACCGTGCTTGCTTTTTTTTATTTTTAATCTTATCCGTTCACGCAACAATGATCTGTTTAAAATGTTACAAACTTCAATTAGGATTTTGGATATAAGAAGAGCACGAGATTCTGCGACGTTCAAGCCGTTCTTAGAAAAATATATTATAAATAACATACCTTCAGCTCCCTAACAGGTTGACTAGGGGACAAGTTCTTTAAACTGCTTCTACTTGTTATGATATCGTCTTTCTCTTCTTTGTTATCTTGGCCGTCAGCAGAAGATAAAGGGTCCTTCTCATGCACTGACAACAATTGGACTCCATCGTAATGATCGGGTTTCATTTCATTTTTTCTATCGGCGACAGCGAACACAACCGGTAAATTTTGTTGTTGCTGTTGCTGATGTTGGTGATGATGGTGATGATGATGATGACGGGCAGTAAGTGACCGTTTAAAGCTTTCGGCCATCACCACACTCGCTGACCAAATTGTCATTAAAAGACACAGTTGTTGTATATGTTGCATCCTTTTCTCTGTTGCTTCAGTAATAACAATAAGAGGTGGAATAAATTCAATTACGATTTCGTCCGTAAGAATTTCCGAACTAAACTAAATCACAACAGGTTGGTTTTTCCGATTCAAAATCAACAAACGCGACAGAATGCAGGTTGCGAGTTTGACTTCAGCTTTAATGATAATGCCAAGCAGCCAAAGACTGCATTAGAAGTTTGTCATCCACTACCATTCAGCTCTGAACGTGAGTGACCATGTAGCGTATTTAGTATGAGAAGCGATGACTATAGTAGTTTGGGGGTGTATTATTGAGTGTGCGTGCATGTGTGTACGTTGTGTATGTGTGTTAGCTTACGTGTATATATGCACAGGCACGGTTTTATTTAATAATACAACCTACCCCTCCTTTAATAACCTGAGAGGCGAACTAGTCTTCTTAGGTGGAAATTTTTTTAATGTAACATGTTTGATAGATGCACTCTGAATCTTTCAGTTTAAAATTAGGGAAATTATCAAATATCCTTTTTTCCCCTTCTCTTAATTTTATTTTATTTGCACATAAAAAAAAATCTAATTCAACCTCGTATGCAAGCTTACCTTTTGTTCATTCAATGAACTCTTCCATTGTTGGGGCTTTTTCGAGAATAATTTTCAACGATTTTCTTCATTTATTTCTACTCTAGATAGCAGGTGGTGGGAATTATCCATCACGAGGATTTAAACAAGTTTTCAACATTGTATGTCATTAATTAAAATTAATATTGATTTTATTTTATTTAGCATATGACCAAAAATTTCAAGAGAGATTGTAGTCATTTGAATTGAAATCTTAGTATAATTAATCTATCACCTTGGGAATTGAACTCAGTGCATAGCTACCTACTGCAAAAGTATTTTGTTCCACACCCCTTCTAAATCTACCTATATGATATATAGTATCTAAGGTGAAATTGTTTGATATTTGAGATATACAAATTACCTCAATTTAAAACGTTTTTGAATTGTTTTGTATTAGAATTTTGAAATATAAGATATTGAAAGTATCTTCAAAACAATATAGATCATTAAAAAAATATATAGATCACTTTATAAAACTTTTATAAATTTCTAGTGGTTAACTTGCATGCGAGAAATATCAGTTAAATCTTCTTCTAACAAAGCCTCTCCGCCTTTGAAAAGTAATACATTCGATAAGGTAGATTGGGGTACTTAGTGCTTAGAAAATAATAATAACAATAACAAAAAGGGCGGGTTGATCATGGCTGGCAAGTTTTTAATCATATATCTACTAAATCGGGTATGGTCCAAGGCGAAAAAAGAACATATATGTGCGTGTGTATTTAAAACGAATTAGTTCCTCAAACTTAAAGCTTTTGTGCATTCCAAAGGACTTTCAGCCTAACCTGAGGTGGCGGGATATTGCGATTACGATGTTAAACTATACAGACAAGTGTTGTCAGCTGGGCCCGGTTGAGATATACGCGGAGCGACGAAACCGTTCTGCACGCACTTGTTTAGTCGAATAGGCTGCTGTTGCATGTAAGATGGATCGGGCTTATCAGCCGAGTTCACATCGAAGATCGTTCGCTGCCTTCTGCGTGTGAAGGATGGGCATTTTTTCTGTCTAGTAGCTTATACAGCAATGGTCTCTAGCAGACGCGACTAAAGGAAAAATTTGGAATGCTGTCTCTTCGTCAATCTTTGATCGACTTGGAGAGAAAGGTTAGGACGGAGAGGGAAGTGCTGCACTCCAGTAAATTCGTCGAAAGATTGTTGCTATTTAGCCTAGGGTAGACCTCTGATTAAAGACATTCCAGCCGTGGTCACCTCATCTTTTCAGAAGTATATTTTAAACGGCATTTTCCTTTTTTTTTTTAATTAAGATGGTGGGAAGTGTATGATTTGAGGGAGATTTTGCTGCTATTTCATACAGTCGGAGGACCCAATGGTAGTTCTCTCATAGCGAATGACCCTAATGAATGGGCCTAATTTGAGCATGCACCTCTAGACTGGGAAAATGACTGCTAGGAGGTAGGCACTTACCCTTAGTAGTTTGGACAATATTAAACATGGGGGATTTCCTGATTGGAACTGAGTGGGAGTCCTCTTTGAATACCCTATCATATATGTGTAGTAACCATTCCATATAATGTCCCCTCATCCCACACCATTGTAATAATTAAAGAAATTATTGTTGTTGCTGTTGTTGTTGTTGTTAAGGCTGTTGTTGTTTGTTGCTGTTGTTAAGAATTGTTAGCATGCTGGACAAAATGCTTAGCAGCATTTCGTCCATCTTTACATTCTGCATCTGAGTTCAAATTCCCCCGAGGTCAACTTTGTCTGTCATCCTCTCAAGTTCAATGAAATAAGTACCAGTTGAGCACCAGCTCAATGTAACTGACTAGACAAAAATTTCAGGCCTGTGCCTTCACTAAAAAGGATGATGATGATGATGATGATTATTATTATTATTAGTAGTAGTAGTAGTATCATTATTATTAGGTGGCAAGCTAGCAGAATCGTTAGCACACTGGGCAAAATGCATAGTGGCATTTCATCTGTCTCTACATTCTGAGTTCAAATGCCACCAGGGTTGACACTTGTTTCCCCCCCCCCCTATTAGATACGAGTAGCACACAGCTAGAGCCCTTGAAATTACCCCCAAATGTAAGGCTTCTCTATCACTGGGAGTCTAAATGACTGACCCTTTTCTTCTAAGTCAGAAAATATTTCATCTCTCAACAATTACTGACACTGTACACAGTTCAGGTGAAGCTTGCAATGCAGTACTGCTCCCATATCTGGTACAGTGCTGCTACACACACACACACACACACACACACTCACACGCTCACACACAGCCAGCAATACTGCGTCAGAGAAAGCCACTCAACTATCGGTATGGATTCAGCAACAGTCACAATCCAGCCTCCAACTCACAAGTACGCTGTCTCCCTGCCTCTCTGGTGGTGGTCATTGTTGTCATCCTCTTCATGGTAGTCATGGTCATGATCATATTCCTGTTAGTGGCATCTGGTGGTGTTGGTGGTGGCAGCAGTAATAGTGGTACAATGATGATGATGATGATAATGTACTTGCTTGCTCTTACAGAATTCTATAGCCAATTCATGGCATCATTCACTTTGCAACATTTACATCACATACCTAAACCAGAACAGACATCTCTCTTGGCTGAATGTTCCTCTGATTTCTATACTTCCCCAGTTTATTTACACTTCATTTTTCCTCTAAGTTAGAAATGAGCATTCATCGTGTTCCTATTCAATTGCATCAAATTACCTACATACATATAACCCAGCTCTCTCCCTCACAATCAGTCAACAACCTTCTTTTCTGTAAGATTAGTAATTCTTTAAATTTATTACATTCCCATCTAACTAGTCTTTATCCTATCACTAATTTTTATCCCCCTTATCCATGCGCTAACCATATCACTTCATAAACCTTATCTAATATTTCCTTTCTGAGGTACAAAGGAACAGAAAAGAACTCTTTGCTGTGTATTCAGAATTAAATATGTTTATAAAAGTTTCAAAGTTCATAAAATATATACAAGGTGCATTCCAGAAGTTTTCAAACTTTTGCAGGAGAGATATTTATTAGTTTCAAAGAAGTACAAAACTCTAATCTCCTTCAAAGTAGGAACCTCTGGCTTCAATGCACATTGTACTGCCAGAGCCACTTCGTGAAAGTTCCATAGAAATCCTCCAGAGTGAAGGTGTCCAAGACCCTTGTCACAGTCCCCCTCATCTTCATAGCAACTGCCTCTGAGGTTCTCCTTCAGCTTGAGGAGCAACCGAATGTCACAGGGAGCAATGTCTAAACTGTAGGGAGGATGAGGGACAGTTTTGATGCCCTTCTCTGTCAAGCAGTTGGCTACCAAAATGCTTATCGTCGACCACCCTGGGGACAAGCTTTGCACAAATTTTACACATGTTCAGATTTTTATGAATCATTCTGTATACAGTTGCCACACTAACTTCAAATTGCATGTTTATTGTCTTTATAGACATACAACAGTCTTCATCTAGAAAATTGCGAATTTTCTCAACCAGAGCTGATTTTCTGACATTCCTTTCCCTCCCACAGCTCTCATCATCTCTCTACCATCTTTGAACCTTTTGTAACAACAGAAAACAGATGCTCAGCTCATATAAGTTGATCCATAAGTGATTTGGAGCATTTCATAAGTTTTTCCCAGTTTAACATTGTCTTCATGTCCCTGACTGCATTTTGCAAACTAGTCAGCTCGGTCAAGCAGTGTTTAGTGGGGTGTGTTCAAAGTATTGTTGTATCCTTCAGTCTGGAATAACAAAAGTTGACAGGCCAGCTAAATATCAAATGCATTAGTAGATGTATGCCAGAGACACAATTATGTAAGTAATGAGCATGTTCTGTGAATGGATAATACATGCTGAATGTTAAAAGTCAAAGAGTTAATAGGGGAAGCTGGTCATTGCAAAAAGAGAGAGAGAAAAAGAGAAAGAGTTTTGAAGAAAAGGTTATGTCTGACTCAAGTATTTTTGGAGCTATAAATTTGATGACACAGGATCAAGACCAACTAGTATCTTGAAACATGTCCTATTCTTGCTAGTTGAAAAAGTTCTTTAAACCAATGATGGTGATGATGGTGGGGTAAGCATACTCAACATTATTCAAAAAATTTTTAAGGCAGTGAGCTGACAGAATCGTTTGCATGCTGGGCAAAATTACTCAGAAGTATTTTGTCCACCTTTATGCTCTGAATTCAAATTCTGCTGTGCTCCATTTTGTCTTTTATCCTTTCAGGGTCGATAAAATAAGTACCAGTTGAGTATTGAGGTCAATATAGTCAACTTAACCCTCCCCCAAAATTGCTGGCCTTGTGCCAAAATTTGAAACCATTTTTATTTGAAATTTCTTTAAGGCAATGACCTTGCAGAATTGGTAGCACACTGAGCAAAATGCTTAGCAGCATTTCTTTTTGTTCTAAGTTCAAACTCCACCAAAGTCGACTTTCATCCTTTCAGAGTCAATAAAATAAGTACCAGTTGAGCACTGATGTCGATGTAATCAACTTACCCTCTTCCACAAAATTACTGGCCTTGTGCCAAAACTTGAAACCAATATCATTTGAAATTGTAAGGTGGTGAGCTAGAAGAATCATTAATGCATTGGACAAAATGCTTTGCAGCATTTCCTATGACTCAAATCTTCAGTTCAAATCTCACTAAAGTTAGATTTGCCTTTCCTCCTTTCAGGGTCAATAAATTAAAAAGTACCAGTCAAGTACTGGGTCAATGTAATTAATAATCCCACTTGCCCCAAAATTGCTAGCCTTGTGCCAAAAATTGAATAATCAAACTTTGAACAACATTCAGATTTGAATAATATTCAAACTTTCGTTATGGAATTGAACCAAGAATTTATGTATATAACTTATATCAAGCCTAAAGTATTATTATTATCATCATTTCTTAAGAATTTTTATCAATACTTGCATTAATTGATCTGCCACATTGCTTATCTCAGATAGGGATTTCATCTGTAACTCTTGACTTTGTGCCAAGCTGGAATGTGCAGTGAAGCTATTTTCCAATATGTTGAAGTATGATTTTCTGTAATACTTTCACTCACAACACATTTTATATATATATACTAGCAGAGATACCTAGCATCGCTTGGGATTAAAATGGTATAGTTTTTTTTATTGTTTTACTTGTTTCACTCATGTGACTGTGGACATGCTGGAGCACCACCTTTAGCAGAAAATATCGACCCCAGGATTATTCTTTGTAAGCCTTGTACTTATTCTATCAGAGTGTTTTCCCAAACGGCTAAGTTACACAGCAACATCCATAGTCAGGTGATGGTGGAGGTACAAACATAGACACACACACACACACACATATATATACATACATATATATATATATACATACATATTTGTATATATATGTAAATATACATATATATTTATATATATATGTATATATACATGTATATATACATATATATGTGTGTATATACATATATATATATATATATATATATATATATATATATATATATATATATATATATATATATATATATATATATATATATATATGTATGTATGTATGTATGAATGTATGTATGTATGTATGATGGCTGTCCACTCATGACCGAGGAAGACCATTGCTGTCCTTCTGGAACATTGTGCGCTCTAGGACTAACTTAGTCCTGTTGGTGCCTAATGAGCCCTGTTCTTGACAAGCATATATGACTGCATACCAAGCTTTCTCCATTTACTACACCAACAGTGCACTTTCGAGAAGCACGCTTAAGTTCTTTATGGCAGAATACGTGCTCTCAAAAGTCTTGACCCCCACCTCCTTAACCTGCTTCCTCCATCTGTAGCGATGACAGGCATTGCTCTCCCAGTCAGTGTCCTGCATATCACAGGCCTTTAATGTGGATTTGATACAATCCTTAAATCACAGCCTTGGTTTCTGCTGAGATCCCTTTCCATTCACAAGTTCCCCCATATAGGATTTGCTTAGGGATCCTGCTATCCTTCATTCAGCCATAGAAACTGTTAGAAATGTCATGTATGGATGTGTTGATCCATGATGCACCTAATAGAGTTGGTGGTAACCTCAAATAAAATCTGACTCACAGTTCTATATTTAAGAGATGAGGAATTATGTACATTATTTACAATTGACAGATATTTGTCCTCATCTTGTTTGTTGTTAACACAACATTTTGGCTGATATACCCTCCAGCCTTCATCAAGTGTCTTGGGGAAATTTCGAACCTGGATTCTCATTCCGAAGGTATTTTTCGATATTGTTATTATTATTGTTATTATTGACCCGTAAATAGCACCATTAGAGTGTAATCGTTACTAGCATTGCCTTCTAGCACTTGTGCTGGTGGCACGTTATAAAATCATTCGAGCGAGGTTGTTGCCATTGCCGCTGGACTGGCTCCCATGCAGGTGACACATAAAAAAACACCTTTTGAGTGTGGCCGTTGCCAGTACTGTGTGACTGGCCCTCATTCCGTGGCCCTCGTGCCGGTGGCACATAAAAGCACCCACTACACTCTCGGAGTGGTTGGCGTTAGGAAGGGCATCAAGCTGTAGAAACTCTGCTGAGTCAGATTGGAGCCTGGTGCAGCCTTCTGGCTTGCCAGTCCTCAGTCAAATCGTCCAACCCATGCTAGCATGGAAAGCAGACGTTAAACGATGATGATGATGATGATGATTATTATTACCAGGCAGTGACCTGAATAATAATCATAATAATAATAATAATAACAACAACATCGAAAAATACCTTAGGAATGAAAACCCAGGTTCAAAATTTCGCCAAGACACCTGATGAAAGCTGGAGGATATATCAGCTGAAATGTGTTAACAACAAACAAGATGAAGACAAATATCCATCAATTGTAAATAATGTAAATAATGTAAAATCTGACTTGTGCAGTAAACATCAATTCAAGCCCTGTTAGTGTATAGAAATGCAGACACAAGGATGCATTCATTTTTACCAGTATTTGTTATTTGATATGTAGCCAAATATATTAAATTTTAACTTTGCAAATGATCATAAAGGAAGAAACTACATAATTTGTTAGGTAATTTTGAATTTGCATTGGTTATTGTAATTACAGCATGTCATCAACATCTTTAGTCCATTTCCCCTAGTTGAGCAAGTCATCATTCATTACAGTCTGCACCTTCTTGTACACATAGCAACAGAGAAAACTGTCCAATTTCATTGCTTGGCTTTTCTTTTATTGAGAGCTGGCTGGATTTTATCTTTATCGTGATACTGGCTCTGAAAAGGCTGTCTCAGAGCTGCTGACCTCTAAGACCTGTAGCCTGCAATGCATCTTGTAGACTTCATATCTCATTTTTATGTTCCGTGTGTGTGTGTGTGTGTGTGTGTGTGTGTGTGTGTGTGTGTGTGTGTGTGTGTGTGTGTGTGTGTGTGTGTGTGCGCGCGCGCGCGCACGAGCACGTGCGTTTTCGTGTGTGTGTATCTGATTATAGCATTAAACTGCATCCAATGGTGAGGCTCCAGTTCTAGAGTTGTAGTAAGTGTGGCACCATCCCTTAATTACCATTACTCCCAGGTCTGTTCTGACCAGGTCCCATCTACAGGTTAAATAGATTTCATAGAGGTAGAGGAGGCTCTCGTTATTTTTGACAAAGCCATAGGGGAAGGTAGCTCTTCTCAGAGAAAGATACATTGACATAAAATTTGCTGTGAAAATAGTACCGGTCATCTTGCAATGCTTGTTGCTGGAACCTACCATGGGAACCGAGAGAGCAGCAGAAGTGTTGTACCATCTTTTGTCACATAAATCCAATGATGTACAGATGTCTCACTATTCATTAATGAAAGTAAATCAAGACAATTAGGCTGAATGTGAGAGAGCTATCATATGACAGTAGCCAGTGCCCCCTGACTGGCTCCTGTTCCAGTGGCACTTAAAATGTATCATGCGAACATGGTTGATTCCAGTGTCCCCTGACTGGCTCCCATGCTGGTGGCATGTAAAAAGCACTATCTAAATGTGTTCAATGCCAGACCTGCTTGACTGGCTCCTGTGCCGGTGGCACGTAAAAAGTACTCACTACACTCTCGGAGTGGTTAGTGTTAGGAAGGGCATCCAGCTGTAGAAACATTGCCAGATCAGATTGGAGCCTAGTGCAGTCACATGCTCTCCAGACCTCAGTCAAACCGTCCAACCCATGCCGGCATGGAAAATGTACGTTAAACGATGATGATGATGTTTGTGTGTCTGTGTTTGTCTCCCCATCCACCATCACTTGACAATCGATGTTGGTGTGTCTGCGTCCCCATAACTTAGAGGTCCGGTAAAAGTGACTGATAGAATATGTACTAGGCTTACAAAGAATAAGTCCTGGGGTCGATTTGTTTGACTAAAGGCAGTGCTCCAGCATGGCCACAGTCAAATGACGGAAACAAGTAAAAGAATAAAAGAATGTATGTGTGTGTGTGTGTATGTGTGAGTATCTATGCTTACATGTGTGTATGTGTTTCTGTTTATATATATATATACATATACATACATACATATATATATATATATTTATACATATATGAAGGCTGTTCATTAAAGATTTCCCCTGACCCACTTCCAGTTATTGCAGGAATCAGAACTTCTAAAAGTATAATTGTACATGTTTCTATATGTCACATTGTAAATTGGAGCTTTCCACTAGTATTCATTTGTCTTTTATGGCTGCTGGAGAGAGGAACTTTCTAGGTGCAATCCCAAGTTTATTTGTGACCGAAAGGTGTCTTTATCCTTTTATTAACAAATATATGCTAAGATATGCCAGATTAAAAAGAACCATTAATAGAAAACTATAAACAGAAAGAGGAAAGCTACGAAATAAATAAACTGGAGTAAAAAGATTTCATGCTCGCAAATATAATAATAAAAGATTAAAGGTGACTTATGTAACCTATATTCATGTACCAACCCATTAGATCATTACCACCACTACAACCGATGATGATGATGATGATGAATACGACGACAACAAAGAAGTGAGTACCTGCGCGCGTGTATGTTTTTGTTCATAGGTGTGTTTGTGACATAAATCATTGTATAATTGTTATTACAAAAATCTTTGGAAAGTGTAACGTATACGTTAATATATTTATATTTATAACAGTATATGCGATTATAATATTTAAACAGTTTAATATTTTTCAGAGAGTTACGGGAAGAAAGGCTAAAAGATACTCTCTCAAGTAAATCGAAATAACGTACAAGGGTATAAAGGGGAATAACTCTTTGACTTCAACAAGGGAAATGACTCTGGATACATTTTTGTAAAATTCTATAGTGAAAAAAACTGGAGCGAATTAGGGAAACTCGAGAAAGAGCAACTAAATCTCCCTTCCCTAGAACACACAGTAATGTCTTTAAAAAGATGTTTAATAGATGAAATAATCTTTGCTGTACCGTGTCTGGAAAAGACATCTTAGTCACGGTAAGATAGCTTTTGATCAGGTCCACCTGATGACAGTCTCAGAAATGAACAATAAGTAAAACAACTTTAAATGTTTTCAAGAGTTTTAAAAGTAGATAAAAGGAACGTATCAACAGTTAGTTAATTCAGTACATTGTCCTTTGAACCCACACACACACACACACACACACACACAGTATTCTTTGCTTCTTTTATTTTTTTTTTAGTCATGTATATAAAAGCAATTTAACATTAAACTGAAGGATTATGCATCACTTTTTCGAAAAGTACATGTTTATTAACATTTGCAGGGTAAAAGCTGAGTGACTTTGAAGTTTCGGCTTGCACGCTGTCAACTGTCAACCTTTTCCTTATAAATGTCGTGCGTGTGTCTGTCAGTGGGGGCGTCCTGGATGCGACTTTAAACTGCATCAGGTAGTGGGTCCGTAGTAGTTATAGGATTTTGTGGGGTATGGAACCACCACTTAGTCACTATTATCCCCGGGTCTACTCTAACCCGAAGTTGTAGCACTTGCCAGCTATATGTTAATTAGCATGGTATGGAATTGTCTCTGGAAGAAGTCACTTATAGACAACCTAACGGATTCAAGGCAGATGAAGGCCTTCAACTCTTTAGCTGATCATCTAAGAGAAGATAACTCCATACAAGTCCAGATAACTACTGGGCGTGTGGCACTTGTTGCATCAGATCAATACAAGTTTGAAAGAGGAGAGAGTGAGGCTGGCTCTGCACAAACCATGCCCACTATAATAACACACATCGTATAAATTATTCAGCAAACGAAAACCAACGGCATCACACTATCGTCATAAGTCTTAGTGACGATAGAGAGACAGAGGAAGCGTCGGATATGAAGAGGGAAGTTTTCAGCTTTGCCCTTGCACACAAGTGGCCATAGGCTGATGGTCATTTTCCACTGGTCCGAAGCAGATGTGGATTTCGTATTCTCCTAAGTTGACAGATCAGATCTCGTTAGCTGCAGAACTGCTCTCCCCAAGCCGGGTGCAGAGAATTGAAAGTGAAATCTGAATAAAGCTTGCTTCAGCTTAACTTGCCAAGCCACCTTTCCTGGTTGGTAATCCAATGATACGGTCGAAAAAACAAGGAAATCTATGAATCTAGACACAAATAAAAAAAAAAAAAAAAAAAAAAAAGAAAAAGAGAAAAAAAAATTAGAATTCGGTCCAGGGAATGTCAGTACACCGCTGAATAGTGAAAACAGACCAGATTGTGCAGAACTGTTGTAATAGCCAGAACACTGAGCAGATACATCATCAGCATAGCTGCACTGAGTGAAGCAAAATTTGAAGAGAAGAGTTAGTTAGGGAAGGTCAGTGCGGGTTATGCAGTCATCTGGATTGGTAAGTCGAAAGAGGTGCCCAGATAAGCCCAGATAATAGTACATAACATAAAAGTACACGCTGTTGTAAACTCTGAGCGGAGCGTCATGTTCTACGTGAAAAATTCTACCAGAATTCGAAATTTCAAACAGTTTAGTTTTAAAAAATTAATTTAAAAATCTGTGATTGAGATGGAATAGAACCCCCACACGGCAGGAAAGACTAACATTTTAGTCGCCGCTTCCACCAGTCTTGGCCATGAAACTGTTTTGTAGTTTTGTCTAACCCTATTTCATTTCCAATTTGATTTAATATTTTAATTTTAATTTCTAC
>NC_068982.1:38693620-38695436 GCF_001194135.2 Octopus bimaculoides | reverse complement strand
GGGGGGGGGGTCTCTTGTACGACTTTTGAAACTTGTATTCAAACTCTGAGATATTTTAACTTAATGTAACAAGAAAAGAAAAAGCTCTTTACCACATTCACAGAAGTGAAATGAAAGTAAAATGAAAAGCCGAAATGGAAACGACGAAATAACGAGTTTGTGTTTCTAAAAAAAACAAAACATCATAATGATCCTTTTTACTGAAGGCACAAGACCTGAAATTTTGTGCGAGGAGACAAGTCGATCATATCGACCCCAGTACATGACTTTTATCGACCCTGAAAGGATGAAAGACAAAATCGACAAAATTTGAACTCAAATCGGCAGAATTTTTACTCAGAACTTAAAGGCGCTTCCATGCCTATAGAGTTTATCACGAACTGACTGTGTTCCTCGGTAGCACTGCCAAGCCATGGATTTCTGTAAGTTATCCATAGCAGTACCAGACCCGAAAGTCTTCTGAAACAGATCAGTTAATTCATCGTCGTTGACTCCAAGAGTTACCCCGAGAACATCATCGTTCTTACCCACCACTAGATTTCTATATATTCAGTGGTGGATCGTTGATAAAATTAGTTGGGTTGCAGCTTCAGAAAATTTTAATATTGTGTAAAAGGACACTTACATATAAAAAGAAAATTCATTCTTAACCTTTATCGGTTTGCGTTTTAGCCACTGCCGGGTAGTGTGTTTAATTTGGTCACTGAATACTGCCCGCGAATTCCCCCTTGTTTTTCAAAAATCCCCACCAAATCACAAAATAAGGTGGGGGAAATGTGCCTTATTTTTCAAATCCTGGCAGCAGGATAATAATCTAACTCTACTTTTTATCACATTCAAGAATATAAACACGTTTTTAAGCACAACACATGCCTAGTCGAAAAGAAGCCCTACTTTTCAACTGGCACTGTCTTTCACGCAGTGCTCTCTCTACCTTGTGTGAATCTTTCTATCTCGGACATATGGAACTGTGAAGCGCGCAGTTCTATACAAGGACTTATGTATTTTTTTCTATAAACTAGGGGATGGTTACTAACATTAAGCTTAAGGATTATATAATGTACAAGTAGAAAGAAAGAATTAAAGAAAAAAGGACTCTTTGTATTGAATGTTGTCGATAATATCGAGTGGAAATAGTGGGTGATGTAGTTACGTAGTTCCTATACATGAGTCGCCACTGTATATATTACTACCGTAGAACCTCAACCAACCGTCCGACAAGTTGAGAGCAATGAACGCCTAACAACATTCCAAATGCCAGTCGCCTAATCTTAATAATGGTTCAAATTTTGGCACGAGGACAATAATTTCCGAGAATGGGGTACATCAATTACATCAACTCCAGTGATCAACTGGTACTTATTTTATCGACCCCGAAAGGATAAAAGGCAAAGTCGACTCGGCAGAATTTGAACTCAGAACTTAAAGACGGACGAAATGCCGTAAAGCATTTTGCCTGGCATGCTAACGATTCTTACTTCTTTATTGCCCACAAGGGGCTAAACATAGAGGGGACAAACAAGGACAGACAAAGGGATTAGGTCGATTACATCGACCCCAGTGCGTAACTGGTACTTAATTTATCGACCCCGAAAGGATGAAAGGCAAAGTTGACCTCGGCGGAATTTGAACTCAGAACGTAACGGCAGACTAAATACCGCTAAGCATTTCGTTCAGCGTGCTAACGATTCTGTCAGCTCGCCGCCTTCTTAACAACAACAACAACAACAACAATAATAATAATACTTTCTACTAAAAGCATAAGACCTGAAATTTTGTGGGAGAGGACTAGTCGATTACATCGACTCCAATGTTC
>NC_068982.1:38689543-38692962 GCF_001194135.2 Octopus bimaculoides | reverse complement strand
TCACATCTTTATCCGTTCTCTCCTCTTCTTCTTGTACATTATTAGTTTCTGGCTTTTTTATCTCTTTTTTGTTTTCTGTTGACCGTTCCTTTGACTTATTTTTCCTTCGCTTTTTAGGGTTAGTAGCTCCATTTTCGTTCTTCTCCTTTGTTTTCTCTGTTTCACACTTCTGTCTCTCTTTTATTTCCTCAGTGTGGTCTACAATTATTTCCTCCTCTGTTTGTGCTTTCTCTTGCTGTGGCTGTGTGAACTCATATAGGGGGGCATTTGGTCTTCATATGACCTCTCTCCCCGCATATATAACAATTTGGTTTTCTTCCCTCGACTATGACATTTAACGTTTTCTCGTCCTCCACTTCTATCTGGTATGTAATTCTTTCTATGTCCTTGAATGTGGCAAAAAGCCACATTTCGAGTCCAAATCCCCACCATTTGCACACTTTTGTTTTCGCCACTGGTCCCAATTCCGGCTCCTCCTTGGTTGCAGCCAGCACTGTTGCAACCAACCACTCTGGTTTAATATCTGGTGTAACTCTGGGAATTCGTATTTTCACACTTCTTCCTCTATAGCTTGGTAGCAATGCTATTTTCTCACTTCTTAATATGTTGATTGCATGCTTGGTTGCCTCTTCTATAGTGGCGAACCTCACCTCAACCGTACCGAACTTTCTTCCTCTGCTGATGTACGTGGCTTCATTGACAATTTCACCCATACACTCCTCGATTTCCTCTTCTGTCGCCATTTCAATTTTACCGGTTTCGACAGCTTGTGTACGATACACTACTGTCCTCAGAATTTTATTTTCTTTAGTCTCTTTTGGGGGACACAATTTGTACGAGTCTCCCTCAACCTCTATCAAATTCCTGCTTCTGGTCGCCTCCTCCATATAGAACTTGATTAGTTTGGTTTCCAGCGGCACTGGCTTCCTCACCGCAGTGGCCTTGGCGTAGCTCTCCATACTGGAGACACTACCACTTGCCATAGCTGGAGAAAATGCAGCAGCTCACGTGAAATGCAACCGTAATAATTCCACAAAAATCACAATTATTCACCGAGACTGTTTTCACAAAGTAATACAACAGTATTCACAATAATTCACAGAGCCGGGATCTTTTTTAAAACGGGGGTCACATTTTTCATTAACGAAACACTGGTAGAATGTGTCATATAAAACATCTTTTTCTCTTAGTCTTCTTTAAAAAAAAGAAATCCCTAAGTTATTCCATGTTAAAGTTGTCGTATTTCTGTAATTTCAACCAATCACTGACGTCCATTCAGCCGATATACATTAAGTGTCGACTACATAAACAAACGAATCTGAAACAATTCTATCGGTGATAGGGTTAGGGTTGGGGTAAAACAGCAAATTTAAAAAGAAAAAAGCAAATAAAACGAAGAAGAAAAAAAGAAAATGAAAAAAGCAAATTTAAAATGAAAAAAGCAAATAAAACGAAGCTATGGCTTAATCAGCCAAATGAGTAAATATAAACAACTGAATACTTGTCAGTGATTGGTTGAAATTATCGAAATAAGACAATTTTTTACATGAAATAAATTCGAATACAAAAATATTTTTCTGTTCTATAACACAAAATAGATAAGTATACGAAGTTTGAAAGTCTTTCGGTACCAAAAACACTACGTAAAACATTAATGGAAAATGTGGCCCTCGTTTTAAAAAAGATCCCAGAGCCGTTATACCGCGAAGCAGTTCGACGGGCGAGCTAACGCTTCTGTCAGCTCACCGACTTCTTCTTCTTCTTCTTCATAATAATAATAATAATAATAATAATAAATGCCCGGATGCAGTACCAGGCAGTGGTTCTCATGGCTTCTGACCTTAATTGATTGGAAGTGTTATCATGTACATTGTTTTGTCTTGGTATAAAAGATGGGCCACAACACAATATTCTGCTCAATACCACAGATTTGCTTGTCAGTTGTTTGACCTTAACCAGTTGAGCATGTCCCTTAGAGGCTGACGATATGTACATCTCTGATCACGAGCAGAAGTAGTGGGGGAGCATCATAGCCATGTGTTGAGAGGAATTCTTTGGGGCTTGTATAATTCACTTCTGGAAACATGGGTGTTTCGTTCAACATCCTTAAACAACCCTTATTCAGGGTCCTTTTGCGCGGGATGGGCTACTCAACCTGAAAAAAATTCTAACTGGGCCCCACTTGCAGGGTCATGCGCTGTTTATCTTGATATGAGATCACCATGTCGCGCACATATGGTTGTGATGCATGTGCCTGGTGTACCCTTATCAGACGAGTAGTCATGGTGGGTATATTGGGCTTCGTATATTTTACCCCAGTGTCACTTTGATGGCGTGCACTACTCTCTCACTTAATGATAATAATAATACTTTCTACTATAGGCACAAGACCTGAAATTCCGCGAGAGGAGTCTAGTCGATTACATCGACCCCAATGGTCGACTGGTACTTATTTTATTGACTTTGAGTGGATAAAAGGCAAAAGTCGACTTCGGTAGCATTTGAACTCAGAACATAAAGCCGGACGAAATGCCGCATGGCATTTTGCCCGGCATGCTAACGATTCTGCCAGTTCGCCGCCTTCTTTGTTCTCGTGTTAGCTAGAGCACTCGGCACAACACCAAAACCGCTACCTAAGAAGTTGAATGATTCATGTTGTTGAGTTGCAGGGAAGTACTCTCCTCTATTCTGCTAATATTCTTGATATTTGAGAAGACTTGTCACAAAACCTCTGGTTAACATTCCGGTTACTTAAATTAGCATGCAATGGTTTTTAAATAGATAAATCTTTTATCTTTTTCTTATTTCAGTTATAGGAAAGTGGGTTATACATCATTAGATGTATACCTGACTTTCCTATATAATATTAAGAATTAACGGAACGCTGAACTCCAGACTATCAACACAACAACATTTATTTAAGGTGGTTAATATATACATCATTAGCTCTTCTGTGTTGAGACGTCTTCTGTGTGTGTGAGCATGGTTGTTGGGACGTTGGTATGTAGATGTGAGCGAGCTGTCTAGAGAGAAAGAGACAGAATGAAGCGGGAAAGCTTGGTTGTTGAATTCCACGCATGCGCACAGCGTTACTACACAGTCATTTGACTGCGTCCATGCTGGGGTACCGCCTTCAAGAGCTTTTTTTTTTTTTTTTTAGTCGAATGAATCGACCCTGCTACTTATTTTAAAGCTTGGTACTTATTCTATGGGTCTCTTTGCTGAACCGCCAAGTTACGGGGATGTAAACACCCCAACACCGGTTGACAAGAGGTGGTGGGAGACAAACACCGACACGAAGACACACACACACAAGTATATTAGATTTGCGACCAAATAATTATATTAGTGTATGTTGCTGCCGCAGCTAATAGCTGTTGTATTGTTTTCAGGAGATTAAGATAACACTTTGCCTACTG
>NC_068982.1:38682184-38689165 GCF_001194135.2 Octopus bimaculoides | reverse complement strand
ATATATATATATATATATATATATATATATATATATATATATATATATATATATATATACACACACACATATATATATATATAGTGTGTGTGTGTATCACTATATCGATCGGCCTATCATATGTTGTTTACGGGAGCGTATTCCAAGTGAGATAATTCGAGAAAGGAGCGGAGAATACCGAAAACACCAGTTCCGCTGGGCCGTACACGTCGCAGTTGCCGAATGGTATTCAAGAGATTAGAAAAGGTGTCGTGGAAAGTCTCCACGACGATGGGAAAATGATTCACACACACGTGTATGTATGTATGTATACACAGGTACGTTCGTACATAGTACATACATACATACACAGTGAAAGAAGATAATGCGCTTACGCGTAATGCTGAAGCTGTTGAAAGAAAACTAAGCACCAGTATATAACTCAGTGCTGCTCACACACGTGCACACACATACCCATAGAAATACGTACATTTACATATACACACATCAGCGCTCTTTCAACAGCCTTTAGAATATTTGTGACTTCCGTCGTATTTCAATAGGCGACTAAGCGAAATGATAATTTGTAATATGGTACTTAAAATAGCATGATCTAGGGAATGCATGGAGAAATTATTAGCATAACATCAACCATTCCCACGCAAGAACTAGGCTGATATCTCTTTATAGAGGAGCAAAGGCTTTTCACACCGGAAAACATGCCAAAGATCCATGACTTTTATTTAGTTGGAGAGTTACAACAAAAGGCAGGAGAGATAGGTGTTACACTCGCGGTAGCACCGCTCACCAGAGTGATTTCTGTCTTAACGCAAAATTACCCTGCCCCACCTTGTTGCCAGAGCTACAATTACAATGCCAACGACAAAGCAGTAACAGAAACATCAGAGTAGAAACCCAAACCGCTACCGTGTCAACTAACAGGTTTAATTGCACCACCTTCGAAATAGGAAGCCTCATGCGAATGTTCTCTTTCTCCAAACAACACGAGCACAAATTATACAAACACAATTTTATCAACCAGCGTGTATTCTACCTTTTCGATTTCTCGTTAACTGACAAGAAGGAGATTATCATAGCAAACCATCATCAGAAGTAAAAAAAAATAATAAAATTTAAAAAAAACAAAAAACGAATCACATGATGATAATACTACCACCAAAAAGGCTACAAACTTTATGGATAAAAAACGAAAACAGTGCAACCGCAACAGTAACATCAAGAACAGTAAAAAGACGTCTTTTATCAGGGAAAGTAGCTGATACTTTATTAGAGGCACCTATCCGAACTGACGCAGGAAAATAGTGCAACATACATGACTGATATTGTTCTTTATTTTAATGGGTCACCACATCAAGTTGGGGATTAAAAAATGAAAACTTCTTAGAACTGCTTTGAAGATGGGATCCTTATCTCCTAGAGCATGTGCTACAAGTAGAGCAATATTAAGTTCCCTACCTATCTCCTTTATCGCAGAATGAGTTTGTTTGAGAATGTTCTAATTTTGTGAAGCAGTTTTCAAAATATGTTCGCAGACAATGTTTAGGTTAATATATGTTAAATTAAAAGACGGTAGGTATAAGGTGATTTAAGTTCGCATATTGTAGCGATAAACATAGAAAAGAAATTGCTCGTTTAATCATGGACACCTCGGAAGAACATATGATGCAAATATATAACAACGGTACTAACATGGCACGAAAATATAATGGCGCTCATGCGAAAATACCAGATCAGTATTCAATAGTCATCTTTTCCTCATGTGGCAGGCATTGGCGCAGCTGAGTGTACACCGGACGGCATAACATATTTTATAACGGTTTAAACAGTTTATAACTCATTTAGTGTTGAACCATGGAAGTTATTTATAAATCGCGTAATTTGTTCTATTCACAGTATATCAGATATCATGTAATCTGACAGACTAGAAGATATCAAAACTTTTGTTTCACCTTGCTGGTATTCGAATAGTATTTGAAGTTTAACTTAACAGCCAAGGAAAAGGAATGCATTGAATGGATTATAAGCATGTGGAAGTATCTAACATTTTAAATCTCCTTGAAGGGTTGGTGAAGTTACGAAACAATTGGAAAAGTATCTGGAATGAAGCCAAAAAGTTGGTGCCAGATTTTGAAATGGAAATCAAAATCTCTTATTGTAAGCGGAACGGCAAGAGCTGAAAGCTAAGACGAACACTCAACGGCATAACACATGATGCCAACTAGACAGAAATGGCTGATATATGTGATTCGCAAAAAGAAGCCTACTTCAGATAATCTGCATTTTATGGTTTGACTGATAATGTTATGGTAGGATTAACTCTACGTAAACGGTTGAAATATTTCACGATGTCTGAAAGTAAGGAGAAAAAGTGAAAGTGTTAACCCAACGATATCCTATTGAATTTAATGACGATTTTGCAAGAGAAAGCTGGTTGGCAGAAGTGTTAACATATCGGGCAAAATGCTTAGCAGCATTTTTCCGGCTCTTTACGCTCTGAGTTCAAATCCTACCGGCTTTCATCCTTTTGGGATCCAGGTGCAGGCATATGCTGCGTGGTTAAAAGTTCGCTTTGCAAACATGTGGTTTTTGATTTTGTCCCACTACGCAGCCTTGGACACAGGTCTTCCAACCGACAAATGTCTTGTAAGTAATTTTGGTAGACGGAAACTGTGCGGAAGTCCGTCGTGTGTGTGTGTGTGTGTGAGATTCTGGTCAAAAGAGAGAAATTCGAACTTACAAAAGTCCTGTAACAATGAGCATTAAATATCAAAGAGAAAAATAATTTTGTTCAGTTGACAAAATAAATGATTTTGTTCTTGTTAGCCTGAATGGAAGAACCCATCTGACTGACAAAGAATTTTGGAAGGGCTTTTATTTTTAGACTGAGGTCAAACGGCCAAATCCATTCAACCATGCGGTCAATCTTTAGCGACACCAATTAAAGAACAGAGCGAAAGGTATCGAGGAGAGGTATTTGAAGAAAACTCCAATTTACGGTCCCCTAATTCCTCTGATTGTAATCATATGGATTACAACGTGTGGGGCGCAACACTAAGGCCGAGGCTGGTGGCCACGATCGAAGATGTGTTCGAAGATTTTCTCAAGGACACAGTGTCGAACACAGATGCTAGGTTCCGGCGCTGTCACGAGGCATGGTGGAATCGGTTACTTTGAGTAAACTGTTATCTCCCAGCCATAATCTAATTGATATATTGAAAATTTTTTTTACTCTTTTACTTGTTTCAGTCATTTGACTGCGGCCATGCTGGAGCACCACCTTTAGTTGAATCAAATCGACCCCAGGACTTATTCTTTGCAAGCCTAGTACTTGTTCTATCGGTCTCTTTTGCCGATCCGCTAAGTTACGGGGACCTAAACACACCAGCATCGGTTGTCAAGCGATGTTGGGGGGACAAACACAGATACACACACACATATATATATATATATATATATACATAGATACGATAAGCTTCTTTCAGTTTCCGTCTACCATATCCACTCACAAGGCTTTGATCGGCCTGAGGCTATAGTAGAAGACACTTGCCTAAGGTGCCACGCAATGGGACTGAACCCGGAACTATGTGGTTTGTAAGCAAGCTACTTACCACACAGCCACTACTTTTATTTTTGGATGGGATATTGTGTTTTCTTTCCTTTTATGCAAACTGTCGAACTTAGTCCGAACATACTGTATTCCTACAAAAAGAGGAAAACTAAAAAGTATCTTTCTCGAAAAGGTGTAATTGAGGAATACGGTTTATTTGGACGATAAAGTTCTGGTTTTAGGAGAAATGTCCACATTCCAAACACCCGCTAAAATAGTTGTGTTACAAATGCAGGGGAACTGCCCGGAAGGGTTTAATCGAACAAACCAACATCAGTAATTTTATTTTTAAGCCGGGTACTTATTCAATCCGTTCTCTTTTGCCGAGCCGCTAGATTACAAGGATGTAAAGAAAACAACACCAGTTGCCAGGCGGTGGTGGAGGACAAACATAAATACATACAGACAGACAGATAGATTCGACGTGTTTCTCTCTATCAAATTTACTCACAAGGCCGCCTAGGGCTGTAGTTGGAGATATTTCCCTCAGGTACCGCGCAGTGAAACTGAATCCAAGATGACATTGTTGAGAGGCAAGTTCTTTATCACATAGGCCTGCCTATATACATCTATACACACGCACGCGTGTATGTGTCTGCGTATATGCATATATGTGTATCTGCGACCGTATGTATGTGTACAAAACGCACAAGTATACGCAAGCGCACGCACACACACACACATACGCATACATACGCGCTCGCGCACGCACACACATGTGTGCGCGCCCACACGTTAAGAGAAAACTGGAAATTCCAGTACAGCTATATATATCTTAAAATATTCTTTCTTACGTAAGCACAAAGCCTCACTTGGCAAAGTTTCGGAATGGCTACCCCTCGAAGCCTTATATCCAGAATCGTAATTTCTGTTATAGGAATTCTTGAAAATGGGAAAAATAAGTCTATCCTTTCTCTTCTCATGAAGAATAGAACTTCGAAGGACAGTGATTACAAAGATACGCTTCACACACATTTAGCGTGAGAGATGTATTTGGTCGATATCAACTCCAGTACTCAAGTGGTACTATATTTTATCAACACCGGCGGGATTTGAACTCAGAACGTAAAGAACTCTTGCTACATATCGTTCCACTTTCTAACAGTTCTTTATACATATGCCGCAAAAATCTCCCACCACCCAACATTTAACAACCGGTGTTGCTTTACGTCCTCGTAACTTAGCGGTTCGGCCAGAAAGACCCGATGGAATGAGTACCAAACTTTAAAATAAATATTGTATATTTGTTCGACTAAACCCTTCAAATACCGTAATCTCCACTCCCACCGCTTGACAAACGGTATTGGTTTGTTAACATTCTTGTAAATTAGCGGTTCAGCGATTTACAATAAGTGTAAATAATCGAATAAGTGGACAGACAAAAGCCTTTTGAGTGAGTTTGGTAAACGGAAACTAAAAGAAGTCTGATGTATGTATGTATGTTGAAAGCTCGGATGGACCTAGTGCAGGCTCAACGGCTATCTAGCAATAGCACGGGTACGCAGAAATTCCGGAATGGTGTCCGGCGTGCTGAAAGACCACTGGGAGTGAGGCACCCCTCAGCTTTTGTTGAAGCATGTCTGTAGGAGAAGGTTACTCTGATGTAAAATCAGATATGCAGGGAATGGCATTGGACGTTTTGGGGATCTTTGGTTTGTGCTAGAGATCACGGCGCTCCCACATCCCTGAGCCTACTACTCATATTGGCACCAGTCATCTTCCTCCGGCTTGTCTCTGGATAATGTCAATAAAATGGAGAGGGTCTATGAGGTGTTGTGCAAGCCTTATTGGGCATAAAACTCTGCACAGGCATTGCCGACCTCTGTTCGATATGTGCATGCCCTCCCCACTATATATGTATGTATGTATGTTACTTTGTTTACGCCCTATAAATTATTTGTTCAACAAAAGAGATCAATAGCGGAAGAAGCAGGCTTTAAAAAATAAATACTGGAGTTCGATTTCGATTAAAACCCTTCTAGGTGGTGCCCCAATATAGCCGCAGTCCAACGACTAAAAACAGTATAAAAATAGATACTCAATCTTTCTCTGAACAGATGATGTATTAACACTAATCATTGCATAATGTAGTTATCTGAGTGACCTCCCTTGTTCTGGACTAAACATTGTAATATTGAAATGTAAACTCGTGTTTGTCTTTCTGCTGCTTGGAAATAATCTCAAACGAAAATTCGGTAAATATAATTCATTTAATTTTTCTTTGGGTTGTGTTTATATGATATTGCGAATGAAGTTAATCAAATGTTGTTTTACCTTTACCGAATTTGTTTAAAAAATCTACTTTAGCATTATATTCGTTTAGGTAATGCTATATTTTTATTGTATTTTAATGTATTCATTCGCTTTTTATCGTAATCTAAGATAACTTATTTCAGCGATTGTTTCTGTTAAAGCGACAATCACTGACAAGAAGAAAACGCATGTACTATAACGCACACACATTAACTAACCACATTGACAATAGAAGAAAGATAAATTACAGAGAGAGAGAGAGAAAGAGAGAACGCATAAACTGACTACAGAGAGTCAATAGAAGAAAGATAAATTACAGAGAGAGAGAGAGAAAGAGAGAACGCATAAACTGACTACAGAGAGACAATAGAAGAAAGATAAATTACAGAGAGTGAGAGAGAAAGAGAGAACGCATAAACTGACTACAGAGAGACAATAGAAGAAAGATAAATTACAGAGAGAGAGAGAGAGAACGCATAAACTGACTACAGAGAGACAATAGAAGAAAGATAAATTACAGAGAGATTGGTGAGCCTTCTGCAAAAAGCGTCAATTTAGATACAACGAACAATAATTAGGAAAGTGCAAAAATAACTTTGATACAGGTATTATGAATGAAGCGACAGTCAGTAAATAGTATCATTTCGAAATTTATTTTGATTATAACACAGCGTTACATTTACTTGTAATGTATATTATATTTAACTCTTGTTGATATTGATATACACCCCCCCATTCATAAACTTCCCTGACGAAAACTTTCAAATGGATATTTTTTTGTTAAACTTCTGAAATGATTTATTAAAATACGAAATGTCTTATTCTGAACAATGATTGCTTATAATTAACTAAACGCTGTCGCTGAGAAATGAAACAGTTATCTTACAGAAATACTTTTGCCATATGAATACCCTAATTTTAAGCATTTTTTTCGTTTCGGCCATCAAAATAGCCACGGTATTTTTATACATTCCACATTATTCTTACATTTTAATTGACGCCGCTTTAGTTAAAGGTTTCTCAGAAACTGGATCAATTCTTTTTTTGACCAAGTACTCAACCTTCTACATATTAAGTTATAAGGAAGAAAGGATACATTATTTAATAGGATCTTGCGTATG
>NC_068982.1:38681642-38682174 GCF_001194135.2 Octopus bimaculoides | reverse complement strand
GGAAAAAATAAAAAGAAAACCACTGAGGATATGACCTGAAAACAGTTGGTCCTAATGTAGCGCATCTGTCTTATGTACATATATTTTTCACTGTCGAAGTCATTGCAACAAGAAGTCTCCAAAATATTGAATGAAATAGACACACATACACAATCCATCCATCCATCCATCCATCCATCCATCCACCCATCCATCCATCCATCAATTCGGGCGTACATCCACACATCCACTCAGCCAAGCATACATACATACATACATGTGCGGAAGAAAGCAAAAAAAAAAAAACAAAAAAAGAAGAAAAGAAAGATGTGAATCGAATAGCAGCTGTTAAACACATTTCAAGGTGGAGACAAATGAATTACAACAGCAGCAACAACAGTAATTATTTTGTGCCGAAGAAAAAGAAGAAATGTAGAAAAATAGGAAATAAAGTAAAAAAAAAAAGTGTGGTGGAAATGAGGAGAAAGAAATGAAACCTCCCAAGATAATCCGATGAAACAGGCGTTTATTTGGTCTACCGACTATGCTGTGC
>NC_068982.1:38676071-38681556 GCF_001194135.2 Octopus bimaculoides | reverse complement strand
ACTTTGTCAAGCTTGTTACTCCTTTGTTTGGCGGTCGTGGTATTTTTCTTATTAGTCGATTTTTATTTTAGACGTGTGTGGTGAGCTGGTTCTCGGGGATGTTTATTGCAATTAAAATTTTTGTACAGTTATTCTTTTCAATATTGTAGTTGTTGAATTTATTTGTGTTGTTTACATCACAAGGAAACCTTTACGCTTATCGTGGGCAAGCTACAGTCTGCGGGAGTTTCTAAGCGGCACACCTAATGAAAAATTACCTTTTTTTTTTTTTTTTTTTAATAGTGCGGTTGGTTTGATGATGAGCCATGTCCCTTGAGGCCCATTTCTCGAAAAAGTTTGTCCATGCCTGCTATCTACGCGGTTGTGCGATGTACGAGAAATCGCAACCAGATATCCCTAGAATCACACACTCTTAAGGAACACGAACAGCAAAAAATAATAATAATAATCCACTTTGAACAGGTATAGTTTCAGAAAGTGGAGGCGCAATGGCCCAGTGGTTAGGGCAGCGGACTCGCGGTAATAGGATCGCGGTTTCGATTCCCAAACCGGACGTTGTGAGTGTTTAAAGCTCCACGAGGCTCCGGCAGGGGATGGTGGCGAACCCTGCTGTACTCTTCCACCACAACTTTCTCTCACTCTAACTTCCTGTTTCTGTTGTGCCTGTAATTCAAAGGGTCAGCCTTGTCATACTGTTTCACGCTGAATATCCTCGAGAACTACGTGTCTGTGGAGTGCTCAGCCACTTACATGTTAATTTCACGAGCAGGCTGTTCCGTTGATCGGATCAACTGGAACCCTCGACGTCGTAAGCGACGGAGAGCCAACAACAAGTTTCAGAAAACCTGTTTCCAAAACCTGTAAAATTAGGGGTGGCAAAGTGATTGGATCTGAGACTATATTGAAACTAAAACAGTTACAGCGTGAAAGTAGCCAATCAAAAACACACAAAAACTGTCAACATTCTTTTTTTTAATTTGATGCCAAAATTTCGTAGCACCAACTGCGACCTGGTCCCACTGCATCACTGTAAAATTGAATAAGCTCGTTCTTCATGAGCTTAGAGTGGGAGTGAATTCTAATGATTCGAAGGGCGCAGTAAGGAAGATCGTAGTACTGGATACCACATTCGTGGAGTAACCTCATGAAATGAAATGTTGGACCTGCTGGCGCTTCGGGCAAGCTTTTTTCGCAGCCCTTACTAGTATAACCTTTAAAAAATTATTTCGAAGAATAAAGATGCAAATCTTAAAAGAAGAAATAAAATGTTTATTTTCTTATTTCCACATTTTCCGCTTTGTATTTCGAAACTTCCGGGTTCAGTCCTACTGCGTGACACCTTGGGCAAGTGTCCTTCTATTACAGCCTCGAGCTGACCAAAGCCTTGAGAGTAGATTTGGTAGACAGAAAGTGAAAGAAGCCTGTCGTATATATGTATTTGTTTGTGTCTGTGTTTGTTCCCCACCATCGCTTAACATCCCCGTAACTTAGTGACACCGATTTGTTCGACTAAAAGCAGTGCTCCAGCATGGCCGCAGTCAAATGACTGAAACAAACGAAGAAAAGACTATATACAATGAGTTGCATTCAGTTTCCATCAACCAAATCCCGGAGCTATAATAGAAGGTGTCATGTATTGGACTGAACCACATTTATTATGGGGGATGGGGGGGAAACTAACTGGTTTTTTATAACGTAATCTCTTAAACTATTAAAAAATTCGGTTACTTATATTAAGTGGATTAACAGGAACAAAGAGCCAGACATCAACGAATCTCATTTCCTTTTCGTTAATAGCAATTTTTTTAATTTTAATTTCAATCTATTACAAGGCCGAATTTCTGAGGAAACGGACCAATTGGTTGTATCGACTCCAGGCCAAAGTCATCGAGGGCGGGATCTAAACTGAAAAGTAAAGGAACACTTATTTACATATTCCAAAGCATGTTATCTGTCAGTCTAACTAATTCGCTACTTTTGACAGTTAACAAGTAAGAATTTCCTATCTATCTATCTATCTATCACCAAACAATCAATCAGCCACAAAAATGCGATTGCAATGTATACCTTTCAGCATTTTTTTCAAACATGTTTTCTACTAAAGGCACAAGGCCTGAAATTTAGTGGGTGGAGACTAGTCAATTATATCGGCCTCAATGTTTCACTGGTACTTACATCGACCTCAGTGTTTCACTTGTACCAGTGTTTCACTGATACTTCGAAACGATGAAAGGCAAAGTCGCTAATGGAACTTGTTTTGCTTCGCTGATTACGTCTAATAACCGCAAAATATGTCTGCAGTTATCACCCATTCCTTAGATTGACCTTTCACGTGCCATTTCGATTGATTTCCAAAGTAAAGTAAAACACATTTTACATTTTTCTTACTCACATAAACGGAACAATTTACCTTTAGATTATATTAAAATGATATCGCTAACTAAATTATTATTTTCTTCTCATCACTGCCTAAATATTATTTATTAGATATTGTTTTTCTCGTTATGTTTCAAGCATGATAACACAAACTTAACTGTGTTTTTCAACTCACCTCGTTTTATCCATGGTCCCTAACCTTTTCTCACATCACAGACTGGTTTCATACAAGGCATTTTTTCTACGGACCTGGAGATCACGCGCATAACAAACACAATAAAGTGCATAATATATAATTTAATTATATCATAATATAATTACATCATATATATATAATTTATTCTTTCTGTGCGGCCCAGTACCAAATGATCCATAGCCCGGTGGTTGGGGACTCCTGTTGTAGTTTATACAAGAGAGTAGATCTTGCAACAGAAACCATGTTTATGTTTTTTAAAGATTTGTAAGTGGAATCAGCGGAGAAAATGTTTAATGAGAAAATCCAGAAACGAGATATTTTCTCTTAAAGATCCTTCACTAATTTGCTAATTAGTGTTCAAAGAATTAAATAAATTAAATCACTCATCAAAATTTGTAAACCCCAAAGCAATGTATTTACTTTCTATTTAGAATTCGTATAATTTAACACACTCGCCGGTAAAATTTCCACTCATTTACTTGTTTATTTTTCTAATGTAGCTCATTTCTAAATGGTTTTCTATATAATTCGGTAACTTAAACACCCTAATACTCAATTAAATGCATGTAGGAGAATTGAAGTGAGGTCCCATTCGGAAAGCCCCACGGGCGAGAGGTTACCCATGATTTTCTACATAACCCTGAAATTTAGACACCCTAATACTCAAATGCTTGCAGTAGAATTGAAATGAAGTCCTACAGGTTTCATTTCAATTCCATAACTATAGTTTTAACAGCACAACCATTCAGCCACTCACTTCTTTAAACATATTTTCACATGTAGTTAGTCTATGATTCAAATCATGCACAGGCGACCTTTTACTAGAAGCGGGCTAGTCGCACTACTAAAAAAAAAAAAAAAATTCTATGTAATTTTTTTAGGTGTTTCATTCGGGATCCGGTCAAAAGCCCCACGGTTGTATTTTTCGGTTATTTTTTCGTTTTTAGAATTTTTAGTTGAATGTATCGCCTCCAAGATTTTCTTTTACTTGTTGCTGTTATAAGACTGCAGCCGGCCATGGTGGGGAGAATAATTTTTAGATGGCTGTGTGGAATCCAGAATTTTTTTTTTTAAGCTTGATGAAAACCACTCCTGTGATATAATTCATTTTTGTTTTTCTTTTTACTTGTTGCAGTCATTAGACTGCGGCCATGCTGGGACACCACCTTGAGGAATGTTTAGGCGATTATATCGACCCCAAAATTTCTTTAGATGATTTCCAACCAGTGAATGAAGTTAAGCCTAGGTCTCTCGACATGCTAGAAATAACAGCTAAATCTCTCGAAATTTTTTTATAACCCCTCCACCACACGGTTATATTTTTTGGTTATTTTTTTTTATTCTCTAAAACTCTTTTCACTTGTTTCAGTCACTGGACTGCGGCCATGCTGGGACACCGCCTTGAGGAATTTTTAGTCGAATGTATCAATCCCAGAATCTTTTTTGGGTGATTTTCAACCAACTCATAAAGTTAAGCCTAGAAAGTCTCTCCACATGCTAGAAATAACAGCCAAATCTTACAAATTTTTTTTTAATAATTTCACATTGACAAAAACGGAAATCACGGCTGTGAAAAAAAATTATTTTCCAAAATTCTAGTTTTTAAGTAAACAAAATATATTCGATCAAAAAATGGTGTCAAAAATCTATGCCCCTCACAAATAGTATATTGCATATGTTTCAATTATTTTCCACGTTTTTAGAATAATTGTAAAGTTTGAAAATGAAAATAAATTGGTACTACTTAAATATAGAGGTCCCTTAACAGTACTACTTAAATACAGAGGTATTACGTAAATACAGGTGTTACATACAAAACATTTCAAATGTAAGTTGTGTGGATGTATAATGACACCCTAACCCTAAAGCTAACCCTCCCCTTCATATTGTTACGTAGATGCATCGGGACCTTTGTATCTAAGTAGTGCCAATAAATCAACTGTAACATCAATTATAAATTAACAGAACACAAGACTCTTTACTACTCAATGTACATGTCTGAATTCTAACAAAAGGGAAAGCATTTACTTCAAGAAGTGTGTAGAAACATAAAAATGATAAGAAGTATGTTTGAATGACTAGCTTTTGGTGCCATAATTCTGTTAGACCTACAACAGCCGAGGAAAGGTTTCTACAAAATAAAAAAAAAACCAAGGAGATTATGAAAAAATTTCAAGAGATTTGGCTGTTATTTCTAGCATGTGGAGATACCTTTTAGGCTTAACTTCGTGGCTTGTTGAAAATCATTAAAAAAATTCTGGGATCGTGACATTTGACTAAGAATTCTTCAAGGTGGTGCCTCAGCATGGCCTCAGTCTAATGACTGAAACAAGTAAAAAGTGAAGAAAAAAACGAAAAAATAATCAAAAAATATAACCATGGGACTTTTGTCCTCTTTCACACTTTAACTATGGAGCTTTTGACCAAGGAGCTTTTGTCCTAGGGGACTTCTGTCTTACACTCATTTCATTCATAAAGTCCCACGGGTGACAGATTACACATGATTGATTCAAAGTATAATAAATATACCTTTTCCATCATTAATTGTTTACATATGCTCCGCTGGATGTGTAATGTCAATGTGAATACCCGTCAGAGTGTAAGTATCTTGAGAGAAAAGCTGAACATTAGAAGCATCAGTTGTGGCGTGCAAGAGAGACGATTGCGCTGGTATGGACATGTGGTGAGAATGGAGGAGGATAGCTGCGTGAAAAAGTGCCACACCCTAACAGTTGAGGGAACCCGTGGAAGAGGTAGGCCCAGGAAGACCTGGGCTGAGGTGGTGAGGCAAGACCTTCGTACATTGGGCCTCACCGAGGCGATGACTACGGACCGAGACCTTTGGAAATGGGCTGTGCGTGAGAAGACCCGGCAAGCCAAGTAAGATCGTTGCCAGTGCCCCTGGACTGGCTT
>NC_068982.1:38658371-38675898 GCF_001194135.2 Octopus bimaculoides | reverse complement strand
CGGGTGGCACATGAGATGCACCATTTTGAGCGTGGCCGTTTTCGTGCGGGTGACACGTAAAAGCACCCACTACACTCTCTGAGTGGTTGGCGTTAGGAAGGGCATCCAGCTGTAGAAACTCTGCCAAATCAGACTGGAGCCTGGTGTTGCCATCCGGTTTCACCAGTCCTCAGTCAAATCGTCCAACCCATGCTAGCATGGAAAGCGGACGTTAAACGATGATGATGATGATTCTGGGGTTTATGTTTAGCTAAGACTGAAAGAAAAGACAATGAAAAAATAAACATTTTTTTTGTTAATAAATTAAAATAATTTCCATTTTTTTATTAATACCTGATACAGTCAGTCTATTTACATAATACTTAGCTTTAATGCTTAGATTTTTAACAATTTCAAAGGCTTAACCTTTTATATCATTCACAAGATAAATTATGGAGCAAAATTGATGATATATCTTAGAAACACAAGATTTATATTTTTTTATATTATTCTTAAGATTTGAAAATAAATACTTATCGCTTTAACGTTCACTTTTCCATGCCTACATGAGTCAGACAGAATTTGTTGAAGTCAATTTTCTACATCTGGAAGCCTTTCCTGTTGCCAAACCTCACCTGTTTTCTTGTAAGGTAATATTTCCTTATGACTAGACACAGAAGATTGAAAACAAAGGATACTGCTGGCATTATGGTGACACTAGTTTACAACTGTTAGGTGACGTCAGGGCAAGGATACAGTAACACAAACATACCCACACATACACATGCACACAGGCACACACATGTATACATATAGATCTCTCTTCAGGTATACATAAAGATCTTCTTCAGGTAAAGAAAGATCTTTACAATAGTTAAAGCATACTCATCTCCATTTGGGATGTATGTATGTATGTATATATATATCATCATCATCATCATCATCATTTAACGTCCGCTTTCCATGCTAGCATGGGTTGGATGATTTGACTGAGGACTGGTGAAACCGGATGGCAACACCAGGCTCCAGTCTAATTTGGCAGAGTTTCTACAGCTGGATGCCCTTCCTAACGCCAACCACTCAGATATATATATATATATATATATATGTGTGTGTGTGTATATATATATATATATATATATATATATATATGTATGTATATATATATATATATATATATGGAGAGAGAGAGAGAGAGGTAATGATGATAATGAATTCTCACATTGATATTGATGTATGTGAATCCATTTGCTTGATTAACTGGACAACCTACTCATTGAATAAGTGTGTAAAATGGTTGAGTATTCCATAGAAATTCTCAGGTAGAATCAATGTAACAAGGCTGGACCACTGATTTACAGGTAGAGCCCATCAATGCATTTCTGTTCTTCCCAATGGCGTTTGAGATATCATAAAATCAAAATAAGTGAAACACTTTGAAAAAACCAAAGCTGAACTGTAAAACTTCACATTTAAGTGTTTCTGATTATTTTATTTTATTTATTTATTTGTTGTTATTAATGTTCCTAATAACATCAAACATTAAAATTAGTTACAGAACAGTCTGACAAAAATAATTACACTGCCAAGACAAAAGAAACTAAAAATTATCCATTGTTCTTGAATTGAAACTCATTATCTGGGGAAAACTTTTATATAGAGGAATCTCTGTGGAATTTTCAAAATGGTTAAGCTTAAGTAATGTTGCCTTGGCCAAGAATAGTATCTGCTAAATTGCTGTGATAGCAAGGATTATCTCTTGTGGTAAATGTGACACTGATATAAATTAGAGGATAATGACTTCAAGCTAGAAAACTAAATGGTGCAACTTGGTTATATGATAATATAGTAAATGATGCTAAAAGCACTATATGAGAAATTTTGAAAGAGTGGAAAAAAATGGATTTTTTTTTTTTTGTTCTGTTTATGATAAAAGCCAAATGGCTCGTATTTTGTACTGGGAAGATGAAGTGTTTTGTATCTGGACTTTTGAGAGCAGATAAATGGATCTAAGCTTATTTGAGTTTACTTTTCATTTGAATATAGAATATAATGAATATTCTTGATGAATAAAGTATATGAAGAGAACAAAGGAAACCTTAATCTTTTATCTGTGAAATTAATTTTTCATGGTTATTCCAGTAATGATGTTCAAAAATAGAACTGGTATTTTATGCAAGTCTCAATAAACGTGACATATTATCATCGTCATCATTCAACGTCTTTCATGCTGACATAAATTGGACTCTCAATAGAAAATAGTTTCAAACATGACATTCTTTAACCAAAGATAGATTGGTGTATAAAACTGCTTTTCACAGTTAAAGGTAATGAAATTTTGAATGGATATATCTGATTTCTGCAGTAAAAGAGCTAACCCAATAAATTAAATAGAAGGGACAGAAGTAGAAATATATATATATATATATATATATATATATAATATAAATAAAATATATATATATATATATACCCACACACATGCATATATGGGTACAGGACGTCACCAATAGTAAACAACTGCTCAAAGGGTGCTTTTTACATGCCACCACCACGGGATTCAGTCAAGAGAGAGAGAGAGAGAGTTGTCTAATTGATGATATAAAGACAGAAAGCAACATATCTTTCATTAATACTTTCCAAGAAATTGACTAAATTTATAAAAAAATGAATAAAACAGACAGTGCTTCAACAATGATTTATCTTTATTCTTTTGATTATATGCTAACATCTTCATATGAATGCTATGAGTTTTTACTATCGGACATACTAATTTATAACAAAATGTTACAGTGCAGATGAAGCTAAAGTTAATTAACAAATTGTCAGAGGTATGAATAAAGGAAAAACTTTAAGCAATACAATTAGTGCTTAAGACTTTTTATAAATTAAAGTTAATTATATAAACAGGCCAGTTTACTGACTTTCTTTTAATTAAAGTTAAGATAATCATTTAATGAATTTCAAAGTCAATAGAATTTCAGTTGATGTTTGGTTTCTTTTGAAATAAATAAACAAAACACAATTCTTCTGAGACAAAATACCAGTCTAAGGCAAGTAAATTTCCCAAAGTTCTGGTTTGTATTTTCCATACCTAAGAAAAGTTGACATACAAAGAAATTCTTGTAATAGATTTGAATTTTTAAACCATATAAGCTGGTAAGTCCATACCATTTCCACCCAGGTTTTTCATTTTGGCAGCAATGAAACAAAGCAAGCATTAAATATAACTATTTTGACTAACCTAAAAGTATTTGATTTAGAATTACAATATGAATAATGGCACAGAAATATTATTCACGCTTTTGGTATTAGGAAGAACATCTAACCACAGAAAGCATGCCAAAGTTGACACTGGAGCTTGGTGCAGCACTGCAGCTTGCCAGGTTCTATCAGACCACCCAGCTCATGCTAGCATGGAAAATGGATGTTAAATGATGATGATGGTGGTGGCAGGGATGACAACGACAACAACAGTAATGATGAGTTTACATGTGTTTGAGGAAGTTATTATGAACTACACTGAAGCAAAGCAGAGTTTGAGTTCTAAGCTCTTAGATATATTTTGCATACATTTTTCCATGCTAGTATGGGTTTGATGAATATTTTATTGAGGTATTGCTTTACCGTTGGGTGTCCTTCTTGTCACAAATCTTCAACTACTTTTCGAGTAAAGAATCTCTTATCGCTTCTCAAAATACATTTCTAAAACCAACTTATACTGCTCATTATTAGCTTCATAGTTACTCTTAAGCTTAAGTAGAAGTTAAAATAATATTCCCTATTACTCTGCTCTATTGCAAGGATTATCCAGAGGAAATTAAGAAAATCTACAACTTCACTTAGCTGTTTGTTGTTAAACTTTCGGTTTTATTACAGATTGGAAATATCAAATGATGTTTGTTGAGTTAATATCTTACAATGTGAAGGCAGCGAGCTGGCGGAATCCTTAGTGTGCTGAGTAAAATGCTTAGTGGCGTTTTATCAGTCTTTGTGTTCTGAGTTCAAAGCCTGCCAAAGTTGACTCTGCTTTCATCCTTTTAAGATCGATGTAATTGACTTAACCCCTCCCCTGAACTTACTGGCTTTGTGCCAAAATTTGAAACCAATATCTAACAATGTAGGTGTTCGAACCAGTTATTTTCAGAACTTGTGGATGTAACTCATGGAAAAGAGGAAGACAATCGAGACATGGGATTTATTGATTTTGAAGTTAATTAGTAAATAAATTTATTTAATGCAGAACAATAAAAATTAATTTAAAATAGAAGTGTTTTTCTTCTATTCCAATTTTTGAATGCTCTTCAAAAACTAGCATATGTGAGGAGATACTTTGATTTATGCAATGTTATTACCATTCACTGCGTTTTTCTCATGGAGAAAATTTCTCACTGTAGACAAATGGTGTAAATACACCTAAATTAGCATGCAGCACCAACTATTCAGACTTATTGATTTATGTTTAATGTTTATATCTACAGTTCTATGATATATAAATACAAGGAAAATGAATTGCTTGAAAAAAACTGAAGACAATCAGACTTATTCAAAAAAGGTGCATCCAGTAGAAACCAAACCAACTGGTGAGTTGAAGGCACCTGATGGTGGTTGGGGCTGGTTTATAGTTCTTGCCAGTGCTCTTACACATGCCATAATCGGTAAGTATCAATTTAAAATGTGATCCTTCTAATTTATGTAATGTTATCATAGTTGCTTTGTAAGGCTGAAGTTTGCAATTTCATGTGTGTGCATGCATGCACATATATAGTATTTGTAATATTTCACTGTGAACAAATTAAAAAGTATTCAATACATATAATAGAATTACAACCTTTTGTATTTATTAATACAGTTGGTTGTTATTAAACCATCAGTGCCAACTGAACAGTCTTCACATGGAATTTTGATAAAGAAAGCTTTTTTCAAATGATAACAAGCTCAACATTGACATTTAGCATAATTAACAAAATGCGTTTGTTTACTTCCACTAGGTGAGTCAAACTTTGGGCTCATGGCCATAGTTCTAAACATAGGACTATTTTCATGGATATATTTTCGTAACCTTTCTATTTCTACATTGATGTATCAAAATACTATTTCAAGATAATATAGCCATCTGTGTATCATATTCAATGTATATACATCATTGATTGGCTAGTTGCTGCCTTGTTCATCCTGTAATAACATTCTTATGAACGTATTGTGTTCAAATCGCAATATTGGAGGGAGACAAAAATCACCCCAGTAGCAGCCTAAGTAACATAAAAAGAGGGCTATTTTAATTTAATACTACCTCACTTGCATATACCAGATCAAAAGATGGCTATTTTAATTTAATACTACCTCACTTGCATATACCAGATCAAGATAATATATTTTAAAGCAGTATGTAATTGGTAATATCTGATTCCATTTACATAGGTTATTGTGTTCTTGAGGCTTGAACATTCAATTCATGTGCGTTTTCCATAAATGATAATACGGAGATGTTAATATGGTGCATACAGACTACTAACTTCTAAATGAAAAATGAAATACACCAATGAGTTGATGGGAAGGTTACGGGTTCACCATTATCATCAATAATAGCTAAAGTCTATATGGAGCACTTAAAAGATTTTGCTTTAGAAAGTACAGCACTGAAACCTGTGCTTGATTAAGATGCATGGATGACACTTTTCTTCTTTGGCAACAGCAAGATATCCAAGTTGTTGTAGAACAGAGACTTATTAAATAATTCCATGTAGTTCACTCTTGAGAGATAAAACAATATCCTATTGCCATTATCAGATTATTATTGCATAAAAAAACCCAACATCTCTAGACTCTACTTAAATTATTAGTTTAGTTATTCATACAGCTTTAAGAAAGTTATTGTCAAAGGCCCAGGACATTAAACAAAGCTGATTCTCACCATTAAGTCATTTTACAAAGAAGAAATAGCATCTCAAAATACATTTCTAAAACCAGTGTATACTGCTCATTATAAGCTCCACAGTGAGTCTTAAGCTAAAGTAGAAGTTAAAACAACATTTCTTCATTACAAGGGCCTGCTAGAGGTAATTAAGAAAACCTACAACTTCAGTTAGCAGTTTGTATTTTACCTTTTTGTTTTATTACAGGTTAGAATTGTCAAAAGATGCTTGTGGAATTAATATCTGACAATGGAGGTGTTCAAAACAGTTATATTTCAGACTTGTAAAATATAGCTAATGGGAGAGAGGAAAACAGATACAAACATACAGTTTATTGATTTTGAAATTAAATAGTAAATAAATTTGTTTCATGCCAAACAATAAAAATTAGTTTAACCCTTTAGGATTTAAACTAGCCATACCCAGCCAAAATAATCTACTTTTTTTATGTTCAAACTGGCCAGATTCAGCCTCTCACACCTACGTTACAATGTCATTCTAAAAATAAATAATCACATCATTGAAATCTCAAAGCTACGAGATAATGCTTGATTATTTTAAAACAATGTGAATAAATAAGCATTACATTTGACAGAATAATCTGAGTGCTAAGTGGTTAAAGTAGAAAGGTTTTCTTTTATTCAATTTTTTTAATGCTCTTCAAAAAAGTAGATAATTTAAGGAGACGATATATAAAAAAAGTGTCTTTAAATGAAATGGCATAACAAAATTGTTTATGAATAACATCTCTGAACTAAACATCTTCAGAAACTGTGGTGTCACAACAACTTTATTTTTAAAAAAATATTTTTTGTGTAAAGTAGCCAGTACTGTATTTAGTTGACATTGAATATCAATTCTACATATCTACAAATGCAATAATAATAATACAGCTGTCACTGCTTTCTCTTTGAAAAGGTGGTCAAGAACGGTCAGGTGGTATTTTATATTTGGAGTTACTACGTAAGTTTAACAAAAGTTCAACAGAAACTGCCTGGGTAACCTCCTTATCTGGTGCACTCCGATTACTCTGTGGTATGTATTGTAATCTCTTATCATGCTGTCATTATAGTACATTTTTAATATAAGGTTGCATTTAGCTGTTTATTCAACATTAAATACAACATATTCATCACATTTAACTAAAAAGAAAAATAAACATTTATTCAATACAATCAGCTGTACAATTCACATCATCATCATCGTTATTATTATTACTGGCTGACCCTGTGCTGTCAAAAATTACAACTAATTGTAGTATTTTATATATAAATAAAGTATAAAATGAGGTACATAATAATCACAGATCCCTTGTACATGCACACATTTACACACATATATTCAAACAGAGTTGAAATGCTGTTTGATTTTTCTTTTTAGCATTGAACATTCACCATCCCATTTCCATTGCACACACACACACACACACACACACACACACACACAAACAAACATTCACATACCTTCCTTTTACATACACACACACAGTTGGAATGCTGATTTTTTTCACCCCCTCCTTCCTTATTCATCTATCACCTCTTCCTTTCTCCATTGTTATTGCTCTCTCTCACTCTCTCTCTCTCAGTCAGGGCTATTACTCTCACTACTCTCCTTCACTGAATTACTATTTTCTCTCCTTTCCCTTTAATTATACTACTCTTTCTCCTACTCTGTGATTTTGGACCGCCTGACTGGCCTTCGTAGGATTTTCGAGCGAGATCGTTGTCAGTGCCCCTGGACTGGCTCTTGTGCGGGTGGCACATAAAATACACCATTTTGAGCCTGGTTGTTGCCAGTACCGCCTGACTGGCCTTCGTGCAGGTGACACGTAAAAGCACCCACTACACTCTCTGAGTGGTTGGCGTTAGGAAGGGCATCCAGCTGTAGAAACTCTGCCAAATCAGATTGGAGCCTGGTGTTGTCATCCGGTTTCACCAGTCCTCAGTCAAATCGTCCAACCCATGCTAGCATGGAAAGCGAACGTTAAACGATGATATATATACAAATATATAAAAACAGTATGCTCATTATTATATTAGGAGATTAAAGTGGCGAGCTGACAGAATCATTAGCACACTGGACAAAATGCTTAGGGTATTTCATCCATCTTCGTGTTCTGTGTTCAAATTCCACGAATGTCAACTTTGCCTTTCACCCTTTTGAGATTGATAGATTACGTGCCAGTGAAATACTGGGGTTGATGTAATCGACTCATCCCTTCCCCAAAATGGCTGCCCTTGTGGCAAAATTTTAAACCATCATTATTCATCCTTTCGGGGGGTCAATAAATTAAGTACCAGTGAAACACTGGGGGCTGATGTAATCAACTTATCCCCTCCCCCAAAATGACTGCCCTTGTGGCAAAATTTGAAACCATTATTTTTATTTTTGTAGTCCCCATAACATTTTTTTCCAGTTTTGCATTCTGAGTTCAAATTTCATTGAGGTTGACTTTGTCTTTCATCCTTTCATGCTTGAAAAAATAGGTATCAGTTAAACTCTGGAGTCAATGTAATTGACTTCTCCTGCCCAACAAAATTTCAGGCCTTATACTTCTAGTTGCAAGAATTATTATTGCAGTCCTAAATGACTTTAATTCTGTTTCGTTAACATCATTATTTTTTTTTACTTTTCTGTTAACATCTCAGATATTTCTTAATCTGGTATGAATTAAATTAGAATACTATTATATTAGTTAATCATACTTCTATTCTCTTCTTCTTCACAAGTCATTTTTCTTATGCAGTTTTTCAATTAAGAGAGAATTCTATAATGATCCAGTAAGTAAAGGTTAATAAGTTATGTTATTTGACAGTATCTAAAGAAATTACAAAATCAAAACTATTAATAATATAGTTACTTTTTAATATATCATAAATTTATGATAGGTACAGGTGTGGCTGTGTGGTAAGAAGCTTACTTCTCAACCACATGGTCCTGGGTTCAGTCACACTGTTCGGTACCTTAGGCAAGTATCTTTTATAGCCTTGGACTGACCAAAGCCTTGTGAATGAATTTGGTAGACGGAAACAGAAAGAAGCTTGTTGCATATATATAAATGTATATATATATATATATATATATATATGCATATATATATGTATATATCTATGTGTGTGTGTCTTTGTGTCTGTGTTTGTCCTCCAACACTGCTCGACAACTGGTGTTATTGTATTTACATCTCCATTACATAGTGGTTCAGCAAAAGAGACCAACAGAATAAGTACAAAGCTTTAAAAAATAAGCCCTGAGATCGATTTATTCAACTAAAACCCTACAAGGCAGTGCCCCAGCATGGCTGCAGTCAAAAATGACTGAAACAAGTAAAAGATAAAAGATACAATAATTAAACTCAATTCAATTTTAGTTAAGTTTGATCTCTGAGATTTGAAACACCAAAATAAATACCATCTGTGTTAATTTTTCTGCTCTGAAGAATGCAAGACTGAATGCCTTTCAGTGTTTTGTTCATCATTTAATGTCCATTTTCCATGCTGGCATGGGTTGGACGGTTTGACAGAAGTTGGCCAGCTGGAGAGCTGCCTAGGCTCCACGTCCATTTTAGCATGGTTTCTATGGCTGGATGCCATTCCTAATGCCAGCCACTTGACACAGTATACTGGCGGCTTTTCCGTGGCATTAGCATGGGCTCTTTTACATGGCACCAGTACTGGTGCTTTTAACTGTGGAACTGGCATGGCTGCTTTTTATGTGGCACCAGTAGCCACAAGCCTGCAAGGTTAAATATCGTTCAGCTAAAGAGGGATGTATGGGACATGTCTGTATACAAAGACAGCCATGATTTTACTTAGTTTGATATGTCTTCTCAAGCACAGCAAACTGCCAGAAGTCTCAGTCCCTTGTTATCCCCTCTGTGAGTTTTGCTCATCTAAATTCTGAGTACTATCTCATTGGGCAGCATTTGCTAGTTATCTTAAGAGGTCAAGAAAATAAACACCAGTTGATCCAGATGGCTAGAAGACTTTGATATTGTGCTACGTAACACCACAAAAAATGGAATATTAAAAATCAAATGTACTGATATATAAAAATGATTCTTGATACTATTTTGGTTAAGAATTTCATTAACATAAAATAGATGGTTGTAATTTTAACTTTTCAATAATCTTCTAAGTGTTGTAAACATTGTTGGTAATATTACTTAGAACAAATAAGCAATATGTCTAGGTGATTGTAATTTTCCGTGTTCATTAATTTTATTTCATCTTCCTTTCTACAAGGATTGCAGCTAAGGAATTGTGACTGTGTTTAGAAACTGGCTTCACCAGTTAGTTTTCAGTTGGACTAAGTGTTTGTGTTTCATTACAATCTAAGCCATTCTACTGAATCCTGATCAAGTTATAATGGTATCATGTAGAAATGGATTAAAGTGACAGTTGGGGTAAATATATTTCTATATTTTGAGGATACGCTTTTACCACTTATAATGAAGATCATTTGTACAATTAACTTCAGTTTGATTTTGGTATGCACTCATAATTTCAAATACTAAATTCTGTGACTGGCATCAAGTTTTTTTTTCTTATTTAAGTGTATACAATTCATTAAGCCGGTGCCTTAATTGTAAAACATAAAACTAACTTTCTTACCCATTTGCCCACTGGTCCATTCTTCACATCAGTCTTTATATGGCTACTTTCCTTGATATGTGATGGGGTACCCAAAAGTAACCAGAAACATTCTCTGTGGGACAAACCTGTTGTAGTTCAGACTTCTGCTGCTAGAAGCCACTTGATATGACCCTCAGGTATCAGTCTGCTGACTGGCAGCATCCACTGAAGTCGTACTGCCACGCTGTGTGTCTTTGTTTTGCAGTGCTTCTTCCCTGTTCGTCGATTTTTGCAATGGCTAAAATGAAGCACAGCATGCTTCTATGAAATTCTGTTTTCTACTGGGAGAATCAGCAGCCGAAACAGTTGTCATGCTTCAAATAGCATACAAGGATGCTGCCATGAGCAAAACAAGTTTATGAGTGGTTTCTATGCTTTAGGAAAGTCACTTTTTGCTTGAAGACCAACCTCGTTCAGGACGACTGTTGACCTCCTGAAGGAATGAAAGTGTCATGAAAATTCATGAACTGATCTTGGAGGACCATTACCGAACAATTGATGAACTTGATAATATGACTGGTGTATCCCGGAGCTCCTGCCAATGAATTCTGAGTAAGGAATTGCAAATAAAATAATATTGCAAAATTCCAGTTTCTTTTGGGTGCCCCCTCATATGCTTAAATTGCATTCAAATTTATTTTAAAAATTGACGCAAAAATATGAAGTTAATAGTCCAGTCAATCTTCATTTTTTTCTGATTCTTGTCATTCTGTTCTCTTCATTCTGGATGCTGCCAAAGTCTTAAAGTTAAAATCTCAAAGCAGGATACTGCATAAACATCTTGATGCTTTAAAAATAAAATTAAGAAGGAAAATGTAATTTATTACAAGGGTTTTATGTATTCTAAGTTTTTTTCCCCCTGTCTATAGCATTTCTCAATGTTCAGGCTGTAGAAATTCCAACTGTCTTCTATTTAGACAAGGCAGCATTGTTAATTGCTCACTTTGCAACTTTGTGGTTTCAAACAGTCCCATTGTGAGGCACCTTGGGTAAGTGTTTTCACTATAGCTCTGAGCTGACCAATGCCTTGTGAGTGAATTTGGTAGCCAGAAATTTTGTGGAATCCCATTGTATGTTTGTGTGTGTGCGTGCATGCACGCATGCATGTGCATACCTTTGTATTTCTGTTGGTGCCCCCTCACACCACTTGAAAACAGGTGTTGAATTTCTAACTTAATGATTCTACAGAAGAGATCAATAGAATTAATACTAGACTATAGAAAAAATATAAGTACTGGGGTCAATTTGTTAGACTAAAAACCCTTCAAGGTGGTGCCCCAGCATGACTGCAGTCCAATAATTGAAACAAGTAAAAGAAAAGATAAACCAAAAATATTTAAAGCAAAGAAAAATATGTATATACTTCCCTGCTCAATTTAAGGTTCTTTTTGTTGTTTAGCTCCTGATCAAACCTGACCAGTTGATATACAGTCAGGGGTGCGCTAATTGTGGTCTTGTCCTTTCCATGGGTATTGTGTATCTAGGACTACATTATCCAATGTGTTCTCCTTTTCAAGTTGTTTTGCTGTATATCTAGTGACTATGTACAGGCTTCTGTGTTGGTTGGTCTGTTCACTTTAAAGTAATTCTGATAGGTATTATTTTGTTATCCACAAGATCTTGATAAGCAGAAATGTAGCATGAATTATCAACAATACTGTTGTCTCTGTTATCTATGACGTTATCACAAAAACTTTAGATATGGAGAGAAATTCTGAAATATAACTAAGCACTTCATTGTATCATTAAGATGTTCACTTCTCAAATTATGTGGTTTTAGATTCAATCCCACTGCTTGACAGATCGGGCAAATGATTTTTGGGTCAACCAAAATTAATAAAATTTGGTGGACAGAAACTTGTAACTTGTATAATTCAGGAACATCAGCTCAGACTGTTTAGTCATGTTGCTCAATTTTCCAAGTAGGATCCTTGTGTTTTTTCCTCTGAGGATTCAACCAAGATGAGAGCTCTTGCAGCATGGGTACAGTGGATGTGACAGTACCTTGCAGAGATGAGGACTGACTGGGACACTGCTGAGAACTTACCTGGAATGACCCAAGCAAATACCAATAAATGGAGAATGCAGCAACATGCAGCAGCAGTGCATGGCCCCAATACCTGATTTCCTATGATAGAAATTGTATAGAAGCCCATGAGAGACACTATTCCTGCTATTCAGTGATAGTCATAATCTAAACCTCACTCTTAGGTGCTCTTAACCCTTTTATTACCAAAATGCCTGCAACTGCCCTTGATTCTATGATACAAACTTCCTGTTTTAAATTGATCAAAATTTTTTTTTAAATCCTATTGAAATTTCATGTTAATTTATGTTCCAAATACCAGCTTAATAATGAGAAATTTATTTTTGCTAAATTCTTCATTATATTCAAATTAATTGGAGAAAGAAAAAAGGCAGTGTATTTCAACAGAAATATGGTAACAAAATAGTTAATGGAGGCTGCAGTTTCAGACATTCTAGCCATGTCATCAGTCTGTGAGGCCCTGAAAATAGTCAAGGAGAGGTTTTCTATCAGGTAAGGCAATAGCCTTACCAATGGGAAACCACTCCAGTGTTCATTCCAAGTCTAGTCATGGTAGCCAAAGTTCCAGTAATCTACTTACCAGCAGCAGGGGAGAGTACAGACCCACCAAGGCCCTATAAATAGTGCATGTGACCTGCCCAAGGGCAGACCACCACTTGATTGCCTTACCACTGACTAATTTCTACACTAGCCTCTATATAACTAATCCAGTAAATTAGTTACCTGTCTGAAACAACTGAAATAACACTATTATAAACCTTCTGACATCTACTCCACAATGCTAAGAAATACAAGCACTTTGTTATCAATCTAAATATCTTCATTCTATGTTTTAATTCTCAGAATAAATACTTTTCATTTTTCAGGCCCATTGGCTAGTTTCCTTGGCAGCAGATTTTCTCTAAGAAAAGTCAGCTTTGTTGGTGGTATATTCTTAAGTTTAGGATTTTTACTTGGAAGCTTTTCTGATACCTTGATGTGGTTTTTCTTTGCCTACAGCTTTTTAGGAGGTGAGTTTCAATTTTATCTTATTCCCAGTTATATGTGTGTGTGTGTGGATGTGCTGAAAAAGTCCTGGATTTAAGGGTATAGTGAAAGGTATGGCTGGAGGCCCAACCTTCTGAGTTCTTTTACAGGGCTTAGAAAAACTGAAGAACCACTGCAGTAAGTGTATGAATCTGAGAGGGGAATATGTTGAATAAAATCATAATTAACTGATTCTCCTGTATTTTCTTTTACCCAAAACCAGGAAATTTTCAGCACCCACCCTATATATATATATATATATATATATATATATATATATATATGAGGGGGTACCTCAAAACAAACCAGAATTTTACAATATTATTTTATTCACTTAGTTCTACATGTGTACTATTTTATTGCCTTCAAAGTATTCTCCATTTGAAGCAATGCATCAGTCCAGCCACGTTTTCCAATCTTTCTGCATGTAATCAAGCTATATGCATTGCACTTACAGAAGCACATCTATCTGCAGACATAAGTGATGCAGAGAAAAACATATTAATGTATGCTATCTTCTGTACAGACAGAAGAAAAAGAAATCATAGTGGAGTTGCAATGTACATCCGTGAAGATGTCACACCATTGACCCTGTTATTGAACTCGAACTCGGTGTACGGCACACTCATAGTATATCTAAAGCAACTTGATATAGGGATCTATGTTTGTCCTCCACATCGCTTGACAATTGGTGTTCATTTGTTTACATCCCCGTAAATTAGCAGTTTGGCAAGAGAGACTGAAAGATCAAGTACTAAACTTTAAAAAGAAAAAGTGGTGGTGTCAATTCAATGGTCTAAAAACTCTTCAAGGCAGTGCCCCAGCATGGCTGCAGTTTAATTACTGAAACAAGTAAAAGATAACTGATAAATAATTATCAGCGTCTTCATTTAAATCATAAACTCATTCTTGTGAAGTTTGATAATAAACCAAAAGAAATCACTTCAGAAGAATCTTGTTTTCTTTAATTTTCCTGTGTTTTTTAACCCTTTAGCATTTAAACTGGCCAGATCCTGCCAAAATATTCTGCCTGTTTTATGGTAAAGCCAGCCTGATACGGCTTCTTAAAAATAAACAGTTACCTTATCAAAATCTCAAAGCTACGAGATAATGCATGATTAATTTAAAACAGTGGGAATAATTAAGCTTTACATTTGACAGGGTCAACTGAATACTAAAGGGCTGATATAGTTATTTGTTTCCTCTTGAAGGTTTTGGTAAATCCCTAAGCTACACATCATGTTTGGTTGCTGTTGGGAGATACTTTGACAAACGCCGTGGATTAGCTGTAGGACTTGCAACAGCTGGTGTTGGAATTGGAATGTTCATATTTCCGCCTTTAATGGAATGGCTTTTTGAAACTTATGGATTCTTTGGTGGTATATTGTTGATGTCCGGAATCTCTTTGAATTTGTGTGTCTTCAGCATGCTGTACCGTCCTCTACATCAAAATCGATTAACTGTTAAAACAAGGTTTGTATATAATTGTGTTATGTACATCTGCATTCACATCATCATCATCATCAATATCATCATTTTTACCATTATCGTCATCAGCAGCAGCAGTAGCATTATTAACATCATCATTATCATCATCATCAGCAGCATCCTCCTCCTCCTCCTCCTCCTCCTCCTCATCATCATCATCATCATCATCATCATCATCATCTTTATCACTGTTCTGGGTTTTCTGTTTGCTTTCCATGCTGACACTAGTCAGAGAAGTTGTCATGATTTGAGTCCCCTTCATTTCTCACCCTCCATAACACCCTGGCAACCTCTACCCATCCACACCTGGTTATTCTGCCTTCACTCACTTCTACTCACTTCATACCTTGAGGATTCACTCAGGCACCACACCATATCACTACCATTTTTATCTCTTCCCAACTGCTCCCTGATCACCCAGTCTTCCTCCTAAAATGTGAGTATCCATGTTAGTTCCTCTACAACGGAGAAACCTATTCTACTGTGGTCACTTTTTTCATCTTTTAACCCTCTTGGCTTCTAGCATAAAGCCAACCCATCCTTCAGGGTACATAATTTTGCAAGCTGCATTGTGATTTTACCAGTGGCATATGTTGGTTGTTGTATTGGATGTGCTGCCATATCCAATGCCACAAAATTTCAAGCAGGACAGAAATTTTCCATTAAGATTTGTGATTAAATTAATGAGTAAGGTTAATATTTATAATAAATTTTCCACTTTTGGTGGGTGTGCAGTGCACACCTAGCACACAACAACCCCCCCACCACCACCACCACCAAAATACACACTGTAAAGTGGTTGGCATTAGGAAGGGCCTCCAGTCATAGAAACCATACCAAAGTAGACAATGGGACACAATATAGTTTTTGCACCCAAATGATCCTGGAAAACCTTCCAAGCCATGCCAAAGTAGAGAGTGAAGCATGATGCAGTCCTTGGACTCATCAGATCCTGTCAAACTGTTCAAACCATGCCAAAGTAGGCAGTAGAGCACAATGCCATCGTTTGACCCATGACATCCTGTCAAAACCATCCAGCTTGTGCCCACATAGAACATGGACATCAAATGATGATAATATCCTGGGCAAGTGTCTTCTACTATAGCCTCGGGCCGACCAAAGCCTTGTGAGTGGATTTGGTAGACAGAAACTGAAAGAAGCTCGTCGTATATATGTATATATATATATATATGTGTGTGTGTGTGTTTGTCCCCCTAGCATTGCTTGACAACTGATGCTGGTGTGTTTATGTCCCCGTCACTTAGCGGTTCGGCAAAAGAGACCGATAGAATAAGTACTAGGCTTACACAGAATAAGTCCCGGGGTCGATTTGCTCGACTAAAGGTGGTGCTCCAGCATGGCCGCAGTCAAATGACTGAAACAAGTAAAAGAGTAAAAGAGTATAATCATATATTTTGTTAATTAGAAGTAATCTGTTTAGCGTAATGTCATTTTGAAATAATTGTTTTTTTTTTTTTTTTAAATGTAATTATATTACATCTCCTTTTTTTTTAGCTGGGAAACACCCTCACCACAAGTAGATCAGGAACATGTTGAACTTCTTCCTGCTACGACAAAAGCAAATGAATGTGAAACAGAAGACAGTAATACAAAGAACAACCAGCTTCCTAAAACTGTATTTTCACCAGCACCTGTAACACTAGGAGTGACACCAGAACGGCCAAACCGAGTGTCCATTGCTCACTCTATAAATTATGAACCAATAACTAGTAGAAACAATGGATGCCTGCCTTCTTTAAAAAGATTTCTATTAGGAAATAACAAAGCAGAAAATAAACAACCCTTATTTGACTGTACTTTGTTAAAAGACTTGCATTTTGCTTTGTTTCTGTTCAGTATTTGTTTGCAGACCCTTGCTTTTCAATCTGTCTCTATTTTCATCCCACCACTTGCTAAACAAAAAGGTGTAAATAAGATGAATGCTGCCTTTCTCATATCTATCTTAGGAATTACTGACATTATCAGCCGAATAGGCATAAGTAGTGTTTTGGACTTGAAATATATCAAACCATATCGCAGGTTAGTGTAAAAATTTATTATTATTGATATTATTTTTAAAATTTTTTTTATTATTATTATTATTATTATTATTATTATTATTATTATTATTATTATTATTGTTCAGTAGTTTTATTTTTATAACGTGCTTTCACTTCACTACCGAGCGCAGCTCTGTGCGCCTTGGGTATGTGCTGTGGTTTGCTGTGGTGCTCTTATGGTTACTGTATTGAAAGTGTTTTGCGTAGGATGTGTGCTGTGCCCAGTAGTGCAATTTTCTGTATGTTATATATATTTGTAAGTCCTGGTGTTTTTGTTATGTATTTGTCAGAATATTTTTTTATTATACCTAAGGCACCTACTATGATAGGAATTGTTTCTGTTTTTAGATTCCACATTCGAGTTATCTCTATTTCCAGGTC
>NC_068982.1:38647854-38656999 GCF_001194135.2 Octopus bimaculoides | reverse complement strand
GAATAAGGTTTGTTTAAGAATGTTGAACAAAACAACCATGTTTCCAAAAGTGAATTATTCAAACCCCAAAGAATTCCTCTCAACACATGGCTATGATGCTCCCCCACTACTTCTGCTCATGATCAGAGATGCACATATCGTCAGCCACCAAGGGATATGCTCAACTGGTTAAGGTCAAACAACTGACAAGCAAATCTGTGGTATGGAGCAGAATAATTGCTGTAGCCCATCTTTTATACCAAGACAAAACAATGTACATGATAACACTTCCAATCAGTTAAGATAAGAAGCCACGAGAGCCACTGCCTGGTACTGCATCAGGGCAGTTGTTGTTGTTGTTGTTGTTGTTGTTGTTGTTGTTGTTAATAATAATAATTAATTAAGGTGGCGAGCTGGAAAAATCATTAGCATGCCAGGCTGAATGCTAGCAGCATTCCATCTGTTGCTATGCTCTGAGTTCAAATAGCTGAGTTGAATAGCTTACTTGCAATATCCATATCTTTTCCATCCAGTTCTTCATTTTTAACAAGATTATTACAACTAGATGCCTATCCTATTACTAACCATTTCATAGTAGACTGGATGCATTTTACCATTGACACTGTTTACAAAAACTAAAGTTTACCCTATACATTGTACTCTCATGTCAAAATAAATGGCAGGGTTAGAAGGGCAGAGAAACCAATCAACTGGCAGATGTGCATTGCCATCTCTCATCCAAGTGAATATGATCACAAGGTGGTGTAGTGAGAGAAAGAAAGAGAGTGAATGTTAGGGAGTAATATTTAAAAAAAGAAGCTTAAATGTATTCCTGCAGATAAAGTTGCATTATTTGCTGCCTCCTTTCTAACTTTCCAATGTCCTCTCCATATACACAAAAGAAGATCCTCTCTTTGGCTCTTCTTCTCACACATTTTCTTACTATCTTCATATTATTTCAACATTGAAAAGTGTATTCCAAGTTATCTCTTCCCAAAATCTCACACTTTTTGTTCCTATGTTAAAATACATAACTCATCACCCAATTTATTTATTTATTTTTTGTTTTGTTCCTACATTTCTGCATTTTCCATGTTGACATAAGCTGTCTTCTAATACAGATAATTCTGCTTTTAACACATAAGCAGTTGTCATCACATTCAAATACAGTTATCTCTCTCGCATTCAGTAGTTAATTATTTTAATGTTCATTCTCTCTCTCTCTCTCTCTCTCTCTCTCTCTCTCTCTCTCTCTCTCTCTCTCTCTATCTATCTATCTATCTATCTATCTATCTATCTATTTGTCTATTGTCTCACTACCATTCGTATTCTGCTGTCTTTTGTACAGGTGAAAATTGCACATTCATTGGATCATATTTATTTTGCCTCCAGCTTCAACACAGCCCCCATATTCATTGTCTGTATTTTATTAATGTATACATCATACTTTTTTACACTATACTCTCTGCATTCACAAAGTGAGAAAGCCCTTCATTACCAACAGAGGTAACAAAAGCTCTCTGAACTTCTTGTTTCCTACACAGGATACTATATTTCCAGCCTCTTTTGTCACTAAAAAAAATCACTGAGATAATAGCTGTACATAAACTTCATGTCCTTGATGCTCTTATTGCTAACTACTGTGCATCTGTCACATTTAAAGTTCTTGTCTCCTATTAAACCAGAGATTCCACTGTACCTTTTGTGTACCCATTATTTACATTGAGTCCTTACTTCTGCTCCTAAATACTGAATAATGTTTCTTCCCAATTATTACCTCAATTTTGTGTTATCTGTTGTTACTAATTAGTGTTTTTGTCTTTGTAATTATATACCTTGAAGTTCTACATCTAAATACTTTTTTCTATTTACAGGTATTGCTACACTCTGATATGTTTCTTAAATAGCCTTCTTATTTTCCTTTATCCCTTGGCATTTGAATATTCAGAATTTATTGCCATTACTGCAGCATATGGTTTTATGAGTGGTGCATTTATATCCCAGAAATCTGTCATAATTGTTGATCTATTAGGTGCTGAAAAATTATCAAGTTCGTTTGGATGGACAAATTGTTTCCAAGGACTTGGTGCCTTAATTGGGCCGCCATTAGAAGGTATGTAGAAAGTAAACAAATGTAATTATCAGTAATTTTTTGCCATAAAGGGTTTTGAATTAGAAACTATATTATGAGATTTAAAGAGAAAAGACAGATAACTTCATGAGAGAATAACAACATAGGAAGAACGGTTTTAGATTAGGCAAAGAAATTTATCAGGAACTAGACATTAGTGGAATGAGAGCAAGTTAGACTAAATACCCTGCACTATTTAATTATGATGTGATTTGCTGTACTTGATAAAATGTGTCAAGCTAAGTAAAATCGCTGTCTTCCACACATATAGTCTTGTCCTTACAGGTGTCAGTGTCACTTAAAAAGCACCTGTGCCAATGATGCATTAACGCACCCGTGCTGGTGCTACATAAATGTATCCATGCCAGTAGCATGTAAAAAGCACCCAGCACACTCTGTTAAGAGGTTGGTGCTAGGAAGGACATTCAGTCATAGAAATCATGCCACAACAGACAGTTGGAGTCTGGACAGCTCCATGTCAAACCATCCAACCCATGTCAGCATGGAAAGCAGATGTTAAATGATGATGATGTTTATGCTTTGAGTTTAAGTTTCATCAGGGTTGAACCTTCTGATATATAGGCTAAACACTTATGTGCTGAGGGTGCTGGTGTACTCCATCTCTGAATTCAAAAGTTGATGTTTAATCAGGCAATAATGCAGCTCTGTCGGTATTTCAGCCCCTTCCACTATGACACCAGAGCTGCTGGAACCACCCACCAATGTTGAGAACTAAAATCCCACACAACAACAGGAGTTTTCTTGTGTCAGTTGTTGCAACTCTAGGCCAAATGTTTCTACCATCCTCAATGCTTGTTCATGCTGTACCATTCATCCAGATGTAATGGCTTGCCTTCTCAGCACATTCTGAGAATTTTCTAACCACATCTTTTGTCTTCTTCACAGCTAGTCTAAGACTCTTAAGCATTGAGTTAACTCTTGTTCTAGCAAATCCTCTGATACCTATTTCTACAGGAAGGCATATTTGTCTCCCATCCATTGTTTCTCAGAGTTCAGAAGTTTCCAGATTCAAATTCTGGCAAGCTCGTATGTTTATATAGATATATGTATACGTACGATGATGATGAGTTTGCATAACTTATTTTATTTTTATGTATGCATACCTGTATATGTATCTGTCCATGTCCAAGTATGTGAATGTTGATATTCCACATATTTGCTTCTCATTGCCTGAGCAAAATACTGATGTGATGTTTACATTCCCATACTTGAAAAAAGATAGTTGAGAACTGGTAATATGAAGGGGGTCTATCTCAAAAATGCTGCCTTGAATAAATTTCTAGTATCTAAAAACATAAGTAAAATGACAAACCAGTATATGATTCATATAAAACTGAGGCCTTGTGCTTGTGTTAAAAGTCAGTATTTAGTAATGAAAGGGCAGAAATAGGGGTGCATTATTTAGTTATATCATTCTATGTTATTTTGTTTGAATTTAATCAAGTAGGTACAGGCATAGATGTGTGGTTAAGAAGCTCACTTTGCAGCCATGTGGTTTTGGGCTCAGTTCCACAGCATAGCAACTCAAGCAAGTGTTTTCTACTATAGCCCCAAAATGAGCAATGCCTTGTGAGTGAATTTGGTAAATGAAAACTGTGTGGAAGCCCATCATGTGTGTGTGTGTGTTGGCAAAGTTAAACTTGAGTTACACTAGGAACCAAGGTTGTAAAATATAACCCTCTTCTAGATAATTATAGCCTTGTGTTAATGTGACAAATATATTACTAATATATATATCTCTTTTTTCCTTTTTTCAGGTAAACTAAAAGACATCTTTGTCTTATATGATTATACATTTTACTTCTCCTCTGCTGTAATTTTCGCTGGCGCTAGTCTTTTATTGGCAAGCAATATCATATACTATTATCGATTAAAGCAAGCATCTGCAACCACGAAAGAGGATTCCTAATAGCAGTAATAGTAAATGTTCCATTTTATCGAAACTGTTCATTTTAACCATAGGCTTTGAGGAAGCTATTAGATGATGCACAAGCACTCAACTCTGAGTGCACAACATCTTGTAGCAGAAACAGATGTAACCTAATGAAGTTGATTACATAATTCCTGTCCCCCTGTCATATATTTAATTTCATAAAGCGACTGATATACTTTATTGTTTAAAAAAATGTTGTGTGAACAGTATTACAGTATATTGTAGTACATTTTGTTACCCCGTAATTACCAACATTACTATTTTCCCTTTTAAATACAGCCACTGGTCTGTTTCATGATGTACATATGATGAACAAGAGAATTCTGTGCCTTATAAAAAATATGTATTTATTTAGTCATTTTGTAATGTCCAGTTTTGTTACAAAGCTCCACATTCTATTTAAGTCTGTTTTGTTTTTCTTTTATACATTCAAACATAAGAAATATCTTTAATGTGTTTAATCTAAAAACAAAAAAACTATCAAGTTTTTTTTTTAATTTTATTTTTATTTACTATTTTATTCCATGCAGAAAAACTTATTTATATCATTTCTAAACATCCTGCTACCATAAAAAGTAATAATTGCATGTGTTTATTATTACTGGCATAATGCCCCTCCCAAGGTTCAATATTATTATGTTCTGTTGTTTTTTAATGGTTTTTTTTTTGTTGTTTTGTCTGTTATACAAAATTAGTCCATCAATTATGACTCCATTTATATGTGTGTGTGTGTGTGTATGTGTTTATTGGAGTCCACTCTGTTGCAAGCATTCAGGCCAGGTCCTGGTTTGAAGATATCTCCATCCCATCCTCCTACCTGGAAGCCCTGTAAAGAATCCTGGACACTGTCATCTCTCTTGACTAAAGATAAAGAAAAAAAATCCAATAGATACAGTTACATACTCAGCCCTGCATTGTGAAAATATGACATTTTTGGTTTGATTTTATAACCAGTGATGAAATAACCTTTTGCAGTGGTTCTTGAATGAACAAATACCAAATACTCACTCAACTCCCTGACACCAAATATTAGTGAATTCTTTTTTTATTGTTTTTGTCTCCCACTCTATATCAATGAAAGTGAAGGCACATGGCTTAGTGGTTAGGGGCATTTGGCTCATGATCGTAAGGTCATGAGTTCAATTCTCAGCAGTGCACTGTATCCTTGAGCAAGACACTTTATTTCATGTTGCACCAGTCCACTCAGCTGACAAAAATGAGTAGTACCTGTATTTCAAAGGACCATGCTGAATCTCCCGGAGAGCTATGTTAAGGGTTACATGTGTCTGTGGAGTGCTCAGCCACTTGCACATTAGTTTCACAAGAAGGCTGTTCCATTGATCAGATTAGCTGGAACCCTCGTTGTCATAATCAATGGAGTGCCAGTTTATATCAATGAAAAAGCAAAAGAATTTGCATCCACATATATTTTCTTCCTTTGCCATGATGCTGGACAAGTTTCATAAAAAGTTTAAAAACAACTGTATCTTTACTAAATATGGCAATTTACCTGCTCCCATCTCTATGGAAAAACATTGGTCTATTGCAGGGGTTTTCAAACTTTTTGACTTGTGGACCCCTTTATATTTCAGGTTTTACCTTAGGGACCTCCTTATAAACACTTATGAAATTTATACATAAATATTTGCTTAAAATAACATTTTTACATTTATTTATTTAACAGTATTTAACAAATAGGTCTATTGTCAATTAAAAGATTTCAATTAAAAAACACATATAAAATCAAATTGCCCATAAAAAGTATTTGCTGTCCACGGACCCCCGTCTTGTCCTTGTGGACCCCCTGTGGTCTGCAGACCACAGTTTGAAAACCCCTGGTCTATTGGATCCTTATGTTTGACTACAATCTGAAATTTGTAATTTACACTTATTTTGTTATTATTTTTTAGCTCCAAGTAAAACTTTGAATGAACAAACTTATGATCAAAGGCATTCCAGCCATAACCATCCTGACTCTCTTTTTAGAAATACATCTAAAAATATGTTACTCAATGTCCCCTTCTTTTTTTTAAACCCTTTTGTTACCAACCCATCTAACACTGCTTCTGATTCTACGATACAAACTTCTTTTTTTTTTTAATTTTCCAAGTTAAAATCTTCCATCAAAATTCGTTCCAAACATCAACTTAATAATTACAAAGTATTTTACTAACTTCTTTATTATTTTCAAATTTCATTGAAACAAAGGTGGTGTATTCCAACAGAAGTATGGTAACAAAAGGGTTATGACAGTAGGTTGTGATTTAATGGAAATATGGATGCTATTTTTAGTAGGTCAGGTGCCCCTTACTCCCATAAAGGTACTCCCATTGGTTTACCTTTATTGTTCCACTTTTGTGGTGCTTAGTTCCAGATATTGATTCCAATTGACCAAAATCCTGTCAACATATCTTGATATCTATTTAACATATCTTTATAGCTCTAAAAATATTTTGTAATTTTACAGGAGTCAAAAGATTTAAATAGGTGAACCCTGAAAATATAGCATGTGAATACAAGAAAATAAAATATAGGCACAAGAAATCACTGTTACTTTTTTTAGGGTCCTTCTGAGAAAGTTCTGTATAGAAACTGTAATATGTCTGCTAATACTACATTGAAATTGTAAACATTGTTATGACTCTAGGCACTTGTGTTTTATTCATTTTTTTTTTTATTATGCATACGTATTGTTATTGTCTTTCAATATAAGATAGGCAATTTTCATTTGGATTTTAAAACTTCTTTGATTTTCAAAACGTATATTTTGTCATGCAGATGTTACATTATGGAAATAAAATATTTTCTGTATAAAATATTGAAATATGTTCTAACATCAAGATTTTTAATGACTTGGTTGAAAGTGGACACTTAAATTTTCCTAAATAGTGTGTGTGAGAGAGAGAGAGAGAGAGAGAGAGAGAGAGAGAGTGAGTATGTGCATGCATGTGTGTGCATGCATGCATGTTTGTTATTGGTTTGTTGTCCAGAAGTCAGAAAGAAAACACTCTAAAAGAGAAATTGAGCCATTATACTTTTGTATTTTTGAATAGTATATTCCTGGCTCTTGCAGTTACTGACTGTTATCTGCCATCAATTGCACTTAGCAATAATGATGACTCTTCACATATATTGGCCAGAAACGACATAGCTCCTTTTACGTAAGTGCTTCTGGCCTACATGTCCCAAGAGTCATCAATATTGCCAAGTGTAATTTCTGACTGGTTGGTTATATGACATAACCAGGAATTAATTAACAATATAAAAGTATATATATATATATATATATATATGTATGTATGTATATGTATCAGAAAAAAAAAAAAAATTTTATTCCACAGAGGTAGAAATATAGAAAAGGAAGTTGAAAATGCATGGTATTCATTTAGATTTTCTATTTTTGAAATTCTTAAAGATGTAACCAGTTTCACAGATTTCTCTATCTTGCAAGACTGTTGCAGCATGGCTCCACATCATTCTGTGTCAACTTTTGAAAATCAAAGAAATCTGTGAAACCAGTGAAGTCTTTAAAAAAATTTAAATAAAAAAATTTAAACAAATCCCAGTGCATTTTCAACTTCTTTCTTATATACATATATATTACACACACACACACACACATATATATATATATATATATATATGTATATATATATATATATATATACACATTGATGCTTACATACATACATGTGTGTGTGTGTGTGGAGACACGTGGCTTAGTGGTTATAGTGTTGCACCTGTGATTGTAAGATTGTGGTTTTGATTCCTGGACCAGATGATGTCTTGTGTTCTTGAGTAAAAATAGTTCATTTCATGTTTCTCCAGTTCACTCAGCGAAAATGAATAACCCTGCAACAGACCAGTATCCTGTCCAGGGAGTAATCTATTTACCACAGGATCCAGGAAACCAGCTTTGGCTCAGAAAGGACCATTGATCCTTTTTTGATATGTGTGTGTGTGTGTGTGTATTTAATTCTCAGTCATTTGTCTGACAAAATATATTTTCTGTTTTGCATATTGGGAACTAAGGAACAAAAGTTTATTGAAAGGTAATTTATATTATATGGCAAAAAGGTAAGAAGGGGAAAATAAGGTAAACAATGAAAATCATATATAAACACATATTTTGTCAGACAACTGAATATGGATTAGATATTTTTTATTCACAGAGTACTTTATTCTGAGTGGCTGGATATAGCTTCTTTTTGGAATAATATACATACAGACAGGCAAATATATGCATAAATTTTTTCTCTGAGTGTGAATGACATTGTCATTATCTTTATCATCATTGTTTAACATCTGTTTTCCATGCTGGCATGGGTTGGACAGTTCAACAGGAGCTGGCAAGCCAGAGGACTGAATCAAGCTCCAGTATCTGCTTTGGCATGATTTCTGTGACTGGATGCCCTCCCTAATGCTAACCACTTTACAATGTGAACAGTTTAGGTTAATATTATTTAGTCATTTAAGGCGGTGAGCTAATAGAATTACTTGCACACCGGGTGAAATACTTAGTGGCTTTTCATCCATATTCATGTTCTGAGTTCAAATTCCACCAAGGTCAATTTAGCCTTTTATCCCTTCAGGGTCAATAAAGTAGTACCAGCTGAGCACTGGGGTCAATGTCATCAACTTTGCTTCTCCCTCAAAAACTGCTAGCCTTGTGCCAAAATTTGGAGTGAGGGAGGAGTGAGAGAGAGAAAGAAAGAGACAGTGAGTGAGTGGGTGATGAGGTTTACCTAAACTTTGAATGGTGATGATGATATATAATGATATATATAATTATGATATATTGTTACACCATTCTCTCTCTCTCCCCCACACAAAAATGAAACTCATTTCGGCGCCAAAAATTGCAAAGGGAAAATGCTTTAGTTATTTCAAATATATTTTGCAATCTGGGATTATTATATATATTATATCCAGTGATTTTAAGAGGTACAAAAAAGATATTTTAGTTTTAATATTATACTTTTACTTCGTTTCACACATACATGCAAAAACTCTATCATCTTTTTTTTTTTTTAGATGAATTTATCATTCGCTATCTCTCCACACACTTTGTTCCCACTAAC
>NC_068982.1:38644322-38647246 GCF_001194135.2 Octopus bimaculoides | reverse complement strand
TTTTTTTTTTTTTTTTGCTAGTGAAAATTGTGCGGATGAAAGGATCAAAATTTACCCAAATATCCACTAAATAATCATACTTTTTCACATTTTTTTTTTTTCACTAAAACACTTCTTGATTACCTCTTTTGTAATGTTGAAAAACATCATGACCATTGGTCCAGCTGTCTCACTGTGAAAAGGGAACAAACAGAAAGACAGACAGATGGACATAACGCCCATTATAGTAAGATGTGTATGTGCAGGCAACATCAGCTGCACTCAGAAATTTTAATTCATTATTTCTTGACTTTATTAGTGTTTGAAAGCTCTCTCTAAAAAATTAGATTTAGATCTCATCATTCAATTCACTGTGATTTATCAGTTTGTCACTTTTTTTGTGGTGGAGGGATGCTTGAGAAAGTTTTCGTGAAGAGATTTCAAGATATCTAGGTTTGTGAATGCAGTTGTCTAAGCATATTGGTTTTATTTCTCTTTCTCACTGTAACGTTATTGATTTGGTTGCTATGCATGTCAGCAATCCTCCATAGATTTGACCCTGAATGCATACACCAAGAGTATGCTCTTCACTGGTTGCTTTTGTATTTCAGTGTTTCTTATTTTACTATTACACTTAGGTAGGTAGGATGGGTGTGTGTGTGTGCATGCGTGTATGTACGTGAGTTGTATATGACTAAAACAGTTGTTCTTCAAAGTTAATATATTTAAAATTACGTGTCTTTTTTCCAGTTTATTTGTTTACAACTCATCAGCACAAGCAAAGTGATATCATATCCATTCAAACCCATCACATCTAAGCGTTTGTGTGTATGTGGGGTGGGGGGTGGGGGGGGCAGAAAGAGTATGTGTGTGTTTCTGTGTATGTATTGTACATGCATGTGTGTTTGTGTGTGTATGAGAGAGAGAGAAAATTCAAAGTTTATGGGCATCACCCCTCTGTTGCTCTTTAACCCACATAGTGAGATGACTAACATTTTTTTAAACATTTAGCTGACATATTTTAGAAGATGTTTCTGTAGAAGTAAATTTTTTCTACTATAGAAATGCAATTCTGTAAATTCTAGGAACATAGAATTAAGAAGTCTCAGATATGCATGCAGTTAAACAAATGAAATTTTACAATTGCTGAAATGCCCAGTGAAAACATCTTGTTGTACTCTAACAGTTTGAACTGCTCCAAAACTGCCTCTTATTACAACTGGAAAAGTGTCTATGAAATTTTCTACGGCCTAAAGCCCTTCTTGTTGCTAACACTTTCCTGTTTCCAAGTAAGGTAATATTTCCACATGACCAGAAATATTTTCACAGGACATCACTTGCATGATGGTGACACACATTTACAACTATCACACAATGTTAAAGAATGGTGACAATAACACACACATGCGCACACAAATGTGCTTCTTTCAATTTCTGTCTACTGAATCCCACACAAGGCTTTAGTAGTTGACCCAGGGCTATAGTAACAGTCATTTTCCCTAAAGTGTTATACAGTGTTAACTAAAATAGATGTCTGTGCTTTATATTTTAGTTAAAATTTAGAAATTTTCTGGGTTTTTTTTTCTTAAACATTTGATTTCAGTGGTAGTATTTAAAAAAATGTTTAGATTACTCATTTAATCTATAACTTCACTTTTCTAATATTCACTCTTATTATACATGAAGAATTAACAATAGACATGTTGGTGCAGGCATGGCTGTGTGGTAAGAAGTTTACTTTCCAACTACATGATTCTGGGATCAGTCCTACTGCACACCTAGTGAATGGATTTTGCAGACAGAAACTGAAAGAAGCCTGTTGCAGACATATATATATCTATTCATCTATCTATATATACATGTCCATCTATATATACATATGTCCATCTATATATATATATATATATATATATATATACACCATTTTGAGCGTGGCCGCTGCCAGTACCGCCTGACTGGCCTTCGTGCTGGTGGCACATAAAAGCACCCACTACACTCTCGGAGTGGTTGGCGTTAGGAAGGGCATCCAGCTATAGAAACTCTGCCAAATCAGATTGGAGCCTGGTGCAGCCATCTGGTTCACCAGTCCTCAGTCAAATCGTCCAACCTGATAGAATAAGTACTAGGCTTCCAAACAATAAGTCCTGGGGTCAATTTGCTCAACTGAAGGCGGTGCTCCAGCATGGCCGCAGTCAAATGACTGAAACAAGTAAAAGTGTAAAAGAGTATAGTAATGCTCCAACAGATAGACTCACCAATGCACTGACAATATAGTAGAATGAATAACATGAAGTTTACTGCTAGTTATTTTATGACTAATCTAATAGAAATACTCAACAATCTATTAATGAAGCTTATTAACCCTTTAGCATTTAAGCCAGCCACATCAAGCCAAAATATTCTACCTACTTCATGGTCAAACCAGTCAGATCTGACCCATGCACACCTACCCTACAATGTCATTCTAAAAATAAACTATCACATCACTGAAATCTCAAAGCTACAAGATAATGCTTGATTAATTCAAAACAATATTAATTAATAAACATTACATTTGACAGAGTAATTTGAATGCTAAAGGGTTAATAATACACTGAGCTTAACTCCTCTACTCATAAATAGCTCATAACTGAAACTCTGCAATGCCTACATTTTAAATTTATTTCCAGTGTGTTCAGAGTGGCTTGATGGCTGCTGTTGTTGTTGTGGGTTGGGGTTCTATTTATTTAATTTTTTTCTGAACTGTTTTCCGGTTTTTTTTTTTGACATTTTATATGAAGATATATTTTACTTTCTAGTTGCAAGATTTATGTTTCTAAAATTTTATTTTGATATATAGAAATAAAAAGGTTTAAATTTATTTTCTTGAATTCTTGCTCTATTCAAAAATTAAAAGAAAAAACAATAATATATAATCAAATGTTGCATTTTTTTTTTTTTTTTTT
>NC_068982.1:38640922-38643892 GCF_001194135.2 Octopus bimaculoides | reverse complement strand
TAACTCACTAAAATAACGTCATCTTTCTAGTCATTATGAGATCTAGCAATAACAATTAGACTTCGTCGTTGAAGTCTAAAGCAAAAATACACCCACAGTTGTATTGTATTGTACTCTGCAGAGACTGAAATCTCTCTCTCTCCCTCTCTCACACACACACACACCACTACCGGCATGCAAAATGGGAAACAACTCATATAATTTCCACATCAAATACCTTAACTTTTCAGTAACCACTATACTATCATGATCCCCACTGTGAAACTTTAAGTAATAGAACTTGTTTATTACACCATTCTTGAGTTTACCCCGCCCCTAAAACTGCTGGCTTTGTGCCGAAATTTGAAGCTATTATTATTATTATTATTATTATTACTATTATTATTAAATTCCACCAAGATCAACTTTCATCTTTTCAGGGTTTATAAAATAAGTACCAATAGAGCACTGGGGTCGATATAATCAACTTTACCCCCTGTTGCCAAATTGCTGAGTTTGTGCAATTTGAAACCATCATTATTGTTGTTGTTATTAAATTTAGCTGAGGCTGAGTTTGTCTTCCACTCTTTCAGGGTCAATAAAATAAGTACCAGTCGAGCACTGGGGTTGATGTAATCGACTAGCCCTCTTCCTTGAAATATCTGGCAGAATTGTTAGCACGCTTGGCAAAATTCTTAGTGGCATTTTGTCTGTCTTTTACGTTCTGAGTTAAAATTCTGCCAAGGTCAACTTTGCCTTCTGTCCTTTTGGGGGCAATTAAATAAGTACCAGTTATGCACTGGGGTCGATGTAATCGACTTACCCCTCCCCCTAAATTTCAGGCCTTGTGCCTATAGTAGAAAGGATTATTATTATTATTATCATTGCCATTTGGTACTACACTGCATGTTCATCGATCCTTGAATGATCCAATAGTTGACTGATAAGTGTTTATCATTTTGGAAAGGCTGAAGGACAAAATTAACTTCTGCAGGATTCGAATTCAGGGAGCAAAGATCATGAGCAAAAACTACAAGACATTCTATCTGATACTAATGTCGCTCTACCAATTTAGAGTTGCTCATGTTTGGTATTTAAACGATAACACAACATTATGGACCTAAATAGTGAATAGTTTCTGCTTCAATATTATGGACCTAAATATTGAGTAGTTTCAATCAAATTTGAGGCCGTAAATATCAACTATGACAACATTTCACCAGATGCAGGCAACCTTGAAAGATGGTGTCCTTATCCTTGGTTCACCAATCTCTTTCTGCTGTCCAAACAACCTTTGAATCCAGTCTCCACCAGCTTGAAAAGCTTAAGGAAACTGCATTTGAATGACATCAATCTAGCTTTTTCCTCTAGCAGAAAGCATTTCCATGCCAAAACTGTTGTACCTGAGCCCTGAGCTACAACCAGATATCTTGCTTCATATAATTAGGAAATTCTCTGGTATAGTAGGGAGGAGATGACATTAGACGGCATCAAGTCACTCTTCCAATCAAATACAGTGACCTTGACCATCTGTCAAATTAGCACTGCTTGCTTATCTATCATCACTGGCTTCTTGTGTCTTCATCAATGATATTTTCCAATCCCACAAAATCTACTGGAATCAAGACATATGAAATGGCCAATGTGATCTGGACATGACTTGATCTTGATCCTGCAGATATCCCATCAATGCAGAATAAATGGGAAGTCATCCAATGACGATGTGGATTGGCTGACATGTTTCTTCAGCTCCATTTCTCACAGTAGTACATGTCCGAATGCTATACCCACAAGGTAGTCTGGCACCTGACTGGATAATCACTGTCTCTGAATTGATATTTCACTGAAGCTTGGACTTCACACGTCAACAATACTAAAATTGTTGCAGGTTTACAATAGACGTTTTCAGACTCCACCCATTGTCATGCTGTCTCACCATCAACCACTTTCCTCAACATGCTGCTCTCACTGATATTGTCAGATACAGTTTGAATGCAACCAATTTTCCATTGCAACTAAAGCTGATGAAATTATACAGTGGTGATAAACTAATAGCAACCCAGTCTTTCCATTCCAAGGTGGAAAGTCTTAAATCTGAAATGTGACCTGCAGTGATATGTTGTCCAGTGGCAACCAGGTGAAAAGAACATCTGATCAAGATTTGTCACCTGACAGGTGGAGAACTGCAAGCTGACAAAGTACTAGTCACTTATTTCTTTTTAGGCCTATAGCAGTTGAAATTTCTGGCTTCTTGGATCCCAGAATTACACCTACTCACTTTGATTGGAACAGAGATACCGTCAGTAAGAATGAACTCTATCAGTGCATATTAGTCACTGTTCTTTGGATCGACATATTCACCACATTATCTGCTGGAAGTAGGAAATGTTTGCTATGACACACTGCAATATATTTCTTAGTAGAAATGTGATTGTGATACCATTTTAAGGGGAAAATAATTTACAAAGAAAGATTTTGTTAAAAAGATTTTGAAAATATATAGGTTTAAATTGCAATTTAAACCCCAGGCTGACTAAAAGCTTGTGAATAGATTTGATAGAAAAAACTGAAAGAAGCCCATCGTATGTATACACCTATGTGTGTGTATCTTTGTGTCTGTGTTGTCCTTCACCACTGCTTGACAACCGGTACTGGTGTGTTTACATCTCCGTAACTAAGTAGTTCAGCAAAAGAGACTGCTAGAATAAGTACTGTGGAGGCACGTGGCTTAGTGGTTAGGGTGTCAGCATCATGATCGTCAGATTGTGGTTTCGATTCCTGGACAGGGCGACGCGTTGTGTTCTTGAGCAAAACACTTCATTTCACGTTGCTCCACTCCACTCAGCTGGCAAAAATGAGTAACGCTGCGATGGACTCGCGTCCCGTCCGGCTAGGGAACACATACGCCATTGAAATCGGGAAACCGGGCCCATGAGCCTGGTTAGGCTTTAAAAGGGCGCCAGAAGAATAAGTACTAGGCTTAAAACGGTA
>NC_068982.1:38636948-38640912 GCF_001194135.2 Octopus bimaculoides | reverse complement strand
GCGTCCGCGCTAGCTAGTCTTGAGTGGTCGATCCTAACCCTATCCCTAACCCGCGTGTGCAAATGAATACGTGTTTAGGGTTAGGGTTAGGGTTAGGATCGACCACGCACGACTAGCTAGCGAGGACGCGCGACTGCGCGTTCGGGTCCGCGCTGCTTTAGTAGTACCGCTTAAAACAATAAGTCCTGGGGTTAATTTGTTCAATTAAAACCATTCAAGACGGTGCCCCAGCATGGCCACTGAAAATGACTGAAACAAGTAAAAGATAAAAGAAAAAGATCGTAAGAAAAACAGAATTAAAGTCAATATTTTCTCTAAATAAGATATTTTGATACAAACTCACTTGAGACCATCGCTGGTTCTTTCATAGGAAACTGTATTTCAAGAGTTAAATTTAGTTCTCCAATATAATGTTAACCAAAAACCTTTCTATTACGCTGTTTCAAAGATTTACTGTCCCAACAAATGTTTATTGGTATGGAGAACACCAATGAAGTTTACTAACCCTTCCAAATTCGTGACTATTTTCAAAATTAAATGAAGCACACTGCCTTTCCATTCTATAATGTTTTGGTCACAAAAAGATAGAGGAAATATCACAATTTGAAAAATCCTTTAAAAAATAAATTATGCAGGTTACAGAATTTTTCTTTATACGTATAAAAAGAAAAAAAAATTAAAAAACGGATGTTATTAAACTTACGTATTTCAGATGAAAACTATATGCTTTGTTTTTGATTGTATTTGAAATTCAAACACGATCCCAGTCGACAAACAGCCCCCCAAAAAAGTAGATGAGATTTCTTTAAGATAGTCACTGAAGCTTTATTAAAATTATATAAATGTTTTATTTTTTAAACATAAAAGATAGTTGGGTGGCAGAATCACCAGGGCGATGTTATTTAGTTGAATTCCTGAGTTCAAACCCTATCGAGGTCTACTAGCTCTATTTCATTGTTCTGAGAGTGAAAAGGTTAAAATAAAAACTAGTTGATAAAATAAACATTGTAATCAATGAGAGTGTAACTCCTAGAAGGCTCCAGTATGGCTACAATCCAATGAATGAAATCAATGAAACAACAAATCGTATAAGTTTTAAAATTTCGAATATAGTTATCCATGAATTATTTCCCCTTGATTGCCTAATTTCTCAACATTTATTTAGTCGTATTGTAATCAATTCAAATTAGTTACAGCCCCCTTATTAAATTGTGTAGTTATGTGACAAAAAAGAGAAATCTGCATTTGATTAGAGGTAATAATTTATTACTTAGGAATTCAGTTCCATTCCAGAATTCTAACTGACTGAAACCGAGAGGCATAGGTTTTTTTTTTTTTTTTTTGCGTGTCTCTATCATCCATTCAATTAAAAATAAATCCACAATTTGTCCCAGTCTTGTCTTTCATGCAAGATAAGTTTTAATAAATTCCTCAGGCAACCACCCATTTCACTTTATTTTCAGTCTAAAGTGTTTACTGCGTCTTCTTTTTCATTCTGCTTCTGGTTTAATCTTGACTACAGATTTAATACTACCTTCAAATTTTGGCACAAGGCCAGCAATTTTGGCATTGGTCTAAGCCGATTACATCAACCCCAGGACTTAACTGGTATTTATTTTATTGACCCTGAAAGGATGAATGATAAAGTCGGCCTTGGAGAACTACAGATTAAATATTGTCTGATACTGAGCAAAAAATATCCAACCCCAAATTATCAAATATTGTATTGAGATAATGACAATTAAATCTGCTAAATATTGTCTTTCTATATGATATTTTACATATAATTTTCATTAAAAATGTTTCCAGGCGAGGGATAGTTAGAGATGAATGTACCATAAACATCATAGCCTTGTTTATCACCAAAAATATTGTTTCCTACTTCTTGTTGCTGCTTCTGAGGAAATATTGATTTTACTGTAGCTATTTTATTTAAGTTCATATTGTCATATGACACTATTTCTATTCTTGTAAGAGATTGATTCTGTATGCGGCAAAGCATTTAAATGACATCAGTGTTCTAATTTGATGAAAATTTCACTAAAGCTATTCAAAATCTATATAGTGTATTTCTATTTCAGGATAATCAAATTGTTTTAGGACAAAATACTTGCAACCAATCCTGAAGAGTGAATATCATTTATTTGAACAACACAAACTTAAAAACGCATATTGTTTTTTGATAATATGCATCTTGTTGCTAGAACAATTGCTAAAGTAAGTGGTAGTTTACAGATTCTGTGATACTTCTTTTGTAATTTAATAATTTCCTCAAGCTCTTGGAGTAGTCTATTAAAAATAATTCTTTCTAATTTTGGCACGTGACCAACAATCTTTGAGGGGAGGTGGAGTAACTCGATGAAACCAGTCCCTGTCATCCTCAAAAGTGGGGATTCTATCATCCCCCAAACGACAAAGTCTTCTGCAGTATTCAAACTCAGAATGAAACAAGATGGGAGAAATGCCACTAAGCATTTTGTCCAATGGACTAACAATTCAGTCAGCTTACTGCTTTAGTGTATTAAAAATAACATCACCTAGACAAGTGCCTTCTGTTAAAAGTCCTGAGGTGACCAAAGCCTTATCAGTGGATTTGGTAGATGGAAACTGAGAGAAGCCCTTCATGTGTGTGTGTGTGTGTGTGTGTGTGTGTGTGTGTGTACATATTATTGTCTCTCTGCTATAACATTACATTGTAGTTGCAAACAAGTGTCATCTCCATGCAAGCATGGAACAGTGGACATTAAAATGATGATGATGATGATCATCATCATCATCATCATCATGACGATGATGACAACGATGACAGCAATGATAATGATGATGATGGTGATGATGACAACAATGACGACAGTGATAAAAGTATCAAATTGTATAAAATATAGAAATTTATCTGATATTGATTTCACAGTTTGATACAAGGTCAGTTTTTGAAAGGAACAGAAATATCAGCTGAATTAACACTGGTGTATTACAAGTATCTATTTTATGAACTTTGGTGGTTAAAAGATGAAATTCTGTCAGGATCTAAATTTGAAACATACTTAAAGGAAACAAAGTACTGTTAGATATTTACTGTGCTTTATCATATCAACTAATTTATTGCCTTTTATTTAATAACATATAATATAAAGGTTCCATATTTTGGCACAAAGCCAGGAATTTTATGCTAGAGAGTCAGTCAGTTATATCAACCCCAATGCTTAACTGGTACTTATTTTATCAACCCCAAAATGATGAAAGGAAAAGTTGACTTTGTGGAATTTGAACTCAGAAAGAAATACCAATAAGCATTTCATACAATGTGCTAATTACTCTGCCAGCACACCATCTTAATGATATATGATATAATAATCCTTTCTACTAAAGGTACAAGGCCTGAAATTTGTGGGAGGGAACTAGTCAATTACATCGAGTCCTGTGTTTCTCTGGTACTAAATTCATCAACTCTGAAAGGATGAAAAGCAAAGTCAACCTCAGTGGAATTTGAACTCAGAATGTGAAAACAGACAAAATGATGCTAAGCATCTTGCCTGGTATGCTAACGATTCTGCCAGCTCACCACCTTGACATATGAAATAATGATAATGAGCTTATTATATAACAGTATGCAGGTGCACAAAGCCCATCCGAAGAGGGTAAAAGAGAGGACAGACAGACAGAAATGAAAGCCAAATGTGTTATTAGAGCACATAAAATAAAACACAAAAAGACAGAGGAACAAACTATAAAGGAACAATAAAAAGGAAAGGGTGCTTAGACATGGCAAGAGTATTGCTTTTTCCTTTTACTTGTTTCAGTCAGTGGATTGTGGTCATGCTGGAGCACTGTCTTTGAAAAGCTTAGTTAAATCCCAGTATTTATTTTTTTCAAAGCCAAGTACATATTCTGCTGTACTCTTTTGCTGAACTGTTAAGTTATGGGGATGTAACTAGACCAACAGCAATTGTCAAACAGTGGGAAA
>NC_068982.1:38633873-38636918 GCF_001194135.2 Octopus bimaculoides | reverse complement strand
ATATGGGAGAATATACAAATAATAACAACAGACGAGGACAGGTGGTGTAAATAACAAAAGTATATATTAGTATGACGCTCGGGAATACGGAAAGTCTTTGACGTTTCGAGCTACGCTCTTCAACAGAAAGAATACGGAGACAAGGAGAAAAACACGGAGAAAAAAAATTAACAGGCTTCCATTGGTTGGCTTGGAGCTATAGCAAAAGACACTTGCTCAAGATGCCACACCGTGGGAAGAACATGAACCTACATGGTTGCAAAGTGAGCTTTTTAGTCACAAGGAAACACTGGAAAGGGAATAATTTAATGAAATATTACATTTATGTCATGTTTAAAAAGAAGGCAGGGTTTCATTTGTAATTATTTTGACCATTTAGTGAAGAAAGAGTTAAGGTAGTGTCCATAATCCTTCACAGGGACTCCGTGACCGGTGCAAAGGAGAGAGAGGAGATTGGCCCAGATGTTGCAACAAAGAAGACCCTGCAGAAGGAACCTAAACTGCTGGGTGGTGGTGGTGTTTAACCAGGTTGACAAATGAAGTCTGCCACCTTAGTAGACTAAGGTGGGATTTGAACTTAGAAGACCATGTGGCAGAACAAATACCACAAAGCAACTGGTCCAATATTCTAGAAATTCTGCTAATCCACGACCTGAGTTGGTGTTTTTAATGACCCAGAAAGGATGAAAAGCAAAAGTGACCTTAGTCAAAATTGAGCTCAAAATGATACAGGGAGGGAGACAAAATACCACAAGACACTCATTTCTCTCTGATGCTCAAATGACTCAGCTAAGTCACTGCCTACTTAAGTAGATTTGTAAAATATCATCATTGATTCACAATTCCTAACTGAGCTGTGCTGATAAATATTGTATCAATGCAGCATTTGATAATTGGGTTATGAGTAGTATACATTTTTTTTTTCTTTTGTAAAATGAACTTGACAGGTTTTTCCACTGTCTTTTCTCAGCATGCATAAAAACCTAAGGATGTATAATGTATCCTGAGAATTTAAATTGAATGGTTCATGTAGAATTCGATTTCCTGATTTAATGGAACATCTGCAGTAGTACTTATAATATGAGCTTATATTCAAACAGCTTATCCATTCAGTCATTTCATTTTTATAGTAACTGCTAAAAAAAATCAAATAGATTTGTTATTTAAAACATGACCATAATCATCATCATCATCATTTTAATGATCACTTTTCCATGCTTGCATGGATCAAGTGGAATTAATTTAGGCAGATTTTCTATGGCTGGGTGCTCTTCCTGTTGCCAACTCTTACCTGTCTCCAAGCAAAGTAATATTTCCCCATTGCCAGATATGTTTCCACAGAATATTAGGAATGGGAAGAAGAGATGGATGGATGGATTAAGGTTTGAGTGCAATAAATTGGATATACTTCTACAATACACAAAATATTCCAACAAAGTTTTTATGCAATTCCTAATATTCAATTATAAAAATATAGTAGGATTCTTTAAGCATTGACTTGTTATGAGGGTTCACCTGAGTAAAATAGGAATCAAAGGGGTCCATAGGGAAACGAAAAAAATGGTTGAGAACCACTGTTTTACTCTGTTGCTCAAATGGCAAGAATTCACAAGATCCCTCTTTTAAATTACATTCCACCATCATAATAGGAGAAGGATACATTGAATAATATAGTTTTGGGTGCATTATCTGATTGAACGATGGGATGGTCATGACTGGAATGCCATTGATCATAAGTTTACTCAGTGAGGATTGAACTGTAGTTAAATAACATCACTCAATACCAGCCATTATACTCAAATCTCTACTGCTCTCCTAAAACACAATCTCAGTTATTACATTTGGGGTCTCCTTTCCAGTCTTTTATTGATTTCTTATGACTAGACATGATATCTGAGATTTATTAAATGGCAGAGGTGATGCGTGAAAGATGTGATATTTAAGCGTTTCTCAAGCAACATGTGAAGTGAAATAAAAAACCAGGTCACAAATTCAACTAGACAAAGCTGACCTAAAATGGTCTTCATTTTATGTTATTCACTGCTTAACAAGATGCACACACACACACACACACATATATATATATATATATGTGTGTATATAATGTAAATTAATTTTAATGGTGGAACTCAAAGTAAATAAAGTTATAAATGATAGTGTGTAGAATATTGGGTTACAAAAAAATTCTTTATATGGTAAAAAAAAGTCACTGACTACATTACAAGTACAATCTGTGAGTGGAGCAGTAAAAATATGCAAGACTTTTCTTGAGTTCCAAGTGTGAATTTGTGTGTTAACTACATCCCAAAGATAAAGCCTTGTATCTTTGTTGGAAACTAGCTCACTCCTCGGTGGAAGATTTATAATAATTAAAATATAGAAGACATATATATATGCACTTTCCTTAGCCTCAGAAGCATCATTTAATGTCCATCTTCCATGTCAGCATAAGTTGGACAGTTTGACTGGAGCTGGCAAGCCAGAGAGCTGCACCTGGCTCCACTGTCTGCCTTGGCATGATTTTTACAGCTGGATACCATTCCTAATGCCAATCATTTTATAAAGTGCACTAGATGCTTTTTACGTGGCACCAACACCAGCAGGATTGCCATGTAATTTGCAAGATGAAGAGCTCCCAACTGGGAGAGGGAGTGGAGCTGAGGGAGGTGGCTTTGTGACAGTTGAGAGATTCAAGTATAACAGAAAAATAGAGATTGATGTCTTACTATAGAGGATGTACTTGGCTACCCCAGCAGGAAAAGAAAGATGAGGAAGGAGGGATAGAGAGAAAGATAGAGAGACAGTCAGAGTGAGTGAGAGAGAGAGAGAAAAATAGGTGGTGGAGTGGGGTTATTATATATGTATATGTGGCTGGCGTTAGGAAGGGTATCTAGCTGTAGAAACTCTGCCAAATCAGATTGGAGCCTAGTGTAGCCATCCAGTTTCACCAGTCCTCAGTCAAATCGTCCAACCCATGCTAGCATGGAAAGCGAACGTTAAACGATGATGATGATGATGATATATATATATATATATATATATATA
>NC_068982.1:38621319-38631319 GCF_001194135.2 Octopus bimaculoides | reverse complement strand
CACCCACACCTGCACCTATACACACAGCCATGCCTGTGTGCTTAGCAGGATTTGCATTAACCACCGTAAAATATTTAATTTGGATTAACATTAATGGTTTGACCAACCCACTTTTCTCTTGATGACAAAAACAAGAGCAAAAGGTTGTCACTTTTCTGAGTTTAAACAGATCACTACCTAATGACACAAGATGTATCCTAGTTCTCAAACCTGAACATACATGATGATGGTGGTGGTGGTGGTGAGTGAGTATGAAAAGACAGCCTGGCTTGTCTTTGTTATAATGGTAAAGACATTAAAGCAAATATATTTGAAAGCAACTTCAGACAGATGACATTCATTGTAGTTGTTGTTGGATGACAATATCAGCTTTTGTGATTGTGGTAGGAATATAACTGGTTATAACTGGAATACAGTTTGGTAACGTTTGTAGTTGAATGAAGCAAGTAATGATAGACTTCATGATAATACTAGGGAGAAGATATCAGGTATTTTGTCCAAGTAGAAATAAATGTGTGGACAATAATAGATTGCTGTGGCGATTGTGATCAAGGTAAAGAAATTTTATCAGCAAAATCATATCAAGAAACCTTGTTTTCTGAATGTCTTCCAATATGCTGTTTTAAAAAAATCTACGTAAAGATAAATAAAAAGTGAACTTGCTTAGTTCCAGGTTCTACATTTTCTCATTGTCTGGAAAAGCTCCAATTCCAATTCCAGCATGTGCCAAACAACTGTAAGTAGAATTGTGTCAGTTACACCCACTTCATGTTAGCTTCTATTATTATAACCAGTTACAGCTTAAATAGGCCGGTCATGTATTTGGAAAAGTGAATTCTTGCAACCACAGTTATGCCTCAACAATATGCTTCTTCGTGAATACTGCCAAATCCTTTCTTAGCACTAATATAATTCTGTGCTCCTCACATCGCCTTCTTTCAACTTGCAATCTAATGATACATTCCAAGCAAATTTGCCAACTATCTTTTCATTATCACACCAAAATTCTTATTTCATTTTGTTTCTTTAAGGGGATCAGTGGAGCTGAATCAATTAGATAGAAAATATCATCTGATAAATTGAGAAATTTTCATGCATTAACAGTCTTTATATGTTACTTGCCAAGCTATATCTTCCTTCTTCCACATTTATCTCTTCTGCATTGGTCACTAGTTAACCTAAACACTATAAACATCCATCAAACTTTGAACAGTTTTCTTTTACTTGATCATAAATATACTCACCATTTTACTAGACAACATTACATAATGTCGACTGGCTAACTACACCTTAGAATGTCAAGTGATTTTCAAACATACAGCAAAATCTTGTAGATTTTTAGCCTTCCAAATAGAGTGCTATGAATATCACCTAACCTTTTCAATCTACTAGGCTGTTAGATAAATTTGTTTGTCTCTTTCCAATGTCATTTGAATTAACATGAAAAATATTTTTATTGCAGTGTTTTATGGTTCTTTGGTACTGTATTCTTCCTCTATAACTTTTGTTTAACACGTTTGATATTTAAATGAATTTTACCTCTTTTCAGACATACGATAATTACAGATTACCAAGAAGTAAAAAAATGAGCATTTTCAACATCTGGTTCTCTTTCTTTCGGTCAAAGTTCCAAAGCTGCCAGTCACTCATGGCGTTTGTGTTGTGTATAGAGAAGGTGCTATTAGTAAAGAAATAAAAACAGCACAGAAATGGTTTACATGCTTCAAGGCAGGGAAATTCAACCCCACAGACTCTCCATGTTCTATTCAACCTGTTCTGTTCAATGATGATGACTTGAATGAGCCTATCCACAAGGTCCACATCAATCTACAAGGGAACTGGTCCAACAGATGAGATGCTTTCATGGTACTGTTGCCCTGCCAGTTAAACAAGCTGAATGGCAACACAATATACTTCTTCAACATGACGACACTCACCTTCATATCACTAATTTGCCCCAGAAGGTAGACATTGCAAGAGCACAGTTGGAAAATACTGTTGCACCCACTATATTCTCCTGGTATAGTGCCTTTAGATATCTTTTTCTCAGTTAAACACCAAAAGTGTGCGGGATAGTTTGTTCAACAACATGGAGCTGAATAGTGGCTCAATTAATTATTTGAGTCATAACCTGGAGATTTCTAGACATTGACAAGCGGTGGAACATTGGTTAAGAGTTATGATCAATGAAGGAGAATATATTATTGATTGATTTGTAAAAATTGTTGATGCAAAATAAGAACAAAACTAAATGAGAGAAAAATGTATAAATTTATCTGACAACCTAATATATATGTTCATACCTTTTCATCTCTGTCCACAATGTACATATGGCATCTTTCACTGAAGACATAACAATAATCTTCTCCTGTAGCTCCCTATACACAATCACACATCCATTCTGACCAAAAATACAGAAATTAGAATCCTGACTCTACAAAAATAGATCACTAACAACACATAATACATCTCTTATCGCCATCTGATCAGAAACGCAAAAACTATGTTTCTGATACACATCACATTCAACTTAAACAGCATTCTCCACTAGTCAAATACAAACATTACATACTTTACAAGACTGAGACTTAGGAGTATAGTGTGGTTTTAGAGGAAACATAAGAATAGGTACAGTGTTTTGTCTAGTAATATTTAATGAAGTCAAAACTACATCTCATTAAGATTTAACTACATAGCTTTCTCATGTGTTCAGAATTAATTCCTAAATTCACCTACTGGCAGCTGAGAGTTGATCTTGATATTTGTGTGTCAGGTTTAAGGATGTTAACATTATACTGGCATTAAAATAGGCAGTTTTCAAATATTGTAAGGTATATTAGCTTTGTGGTAGAGAACAAAGCAAGTAGTTAGTTAAAGCTGTTCTTGATGCTTTGTTTCTTAAAAATGGCATATGTGTGTTTTTGTTTGTGTGTGCATGTGCATGTGTATGTGTGTGTGTGTGTGTGTGTGTAGCATGTATAAACATAGTATGCAAAAACCTCTTCCCCAAAGGTTTGTGGCATTCGGTTCTCTAGATCATTTTAAAAAATAGTTTATGAGTTTTGAAAGACCTTTTTTAAAGATTGTGACTATATGAAGTATTTTTTTACAAAAACTTTTAAATATGTGAGTGTGTCTGTATGTGTGTGTGTGTCTGTGTGTGTGTGTCTGTGTGTGTGTGTGTGTGTGTGTGTGTATTGTCATCGTTTAACGTCCACCTTCCATGCTGGCATGGACTGGATGGTTCAACAGGATCCAATGATTCAGAGAACTGCAACAAGTTCTACTGTTTGGTTTCGCAAAACTTTTATGGCTGGATGCCCTTCCTAATGCCAACCAATTAACAGAGTATACTCCATTTTCTTTCTTTTTTTTTTTTGTGGCCCCAGCACTAGTGAAATTGCCATGTAATTTGCAAGATTAAAAACCCCTATAATGGGCATGAAGGTTTAGATACCTGTGGAGTATCTCCTTCTCCCATTATAATTGTTTTGTAGTTTCAAGGAGCTGGAACATGTCGCCGATTTGTGACATCCGTATGAAACGAGGTGATGAGAATGGCTCCTTAGTACATCACACAGTCAATACAGTAAATATAAATAGAACAATGCATATATGTGCCAGAGGGAAATAAGAGACACAACCAGGTAGAATGTTTAAAAGAAAATTTATTGATATGTTAACATGTGTGACTGTGTGTGCGTCATGTATACAGAATAATAGACAGGCCGTCATAAGAATAAGATGTTTGCGTATGTATGTAGGCATAAATGTATGCATGTTAAGAACATACAAGGATGGTGATGAAGAAGAGACAGTGAAAAAGTCTATAGCCATCGAAGTGAGGAGTAAGTTCATAGACACAAGAATGATCAACACCAGTTCGTAGTCAATTGTACATGATAGTTGAAATACTGTATCAAAAAGTTGCAGCGATGATGCAGGGCCAGTTGCAATGCATGTCGCATGTGAAGTTGTGGCTGTGATGCTGCTGCTTGGGTCACTTGGTATAGGAGCTCTCGCAGGTTGTATATTCGCTGTTGATCCATGGTGAAGTAGTTCACAAACAGTGCAGTATTGTAACCTGAGCGAGTATGTAGAGAGATGTTGGCATTAGGACGAATGGTGGTGACAGAGATGGAGGTCGCCGTAATGCTGTTGCACGAAGTTGGTGAGTCCCACGTGGTTGCTGTTGTGTTGTCACTGGAACTGGCAGTGTCTTGTGTAATCAGTGGGTAGCAAAATTGTAGTTATATGAGAGAAAGGGCGATAATGAGTGAGAACGAGTGGGGAAAGGTTGCAAGAGTGTGGTGGAGTGAGAGAAAACGGTAGACTTGCAGTGTGAGGGATGGAAGAGGTCAGAGATACATGGTGGAGAATATAATGAGTGCTGAACAAAGATGGGGAGAAAGGGTCAATGGCAGGTATGAGAAGATAGTAAGAAATGAGGTATGGGTGTCAATAAGATGTAGCTCAGGGAGAGGGAGAAAATTGATGGTACAGAAGGAGAGATCAATGGAAAATATAGGTGGCGAGGGATGATGTTGAGAATGTGGGATAGATGTCAAAGTGGTTCAAGAACAGGAAGAGATAAACTAATAGCACAGAAAGAGTGTGTGCAGGTGTGTGTGTGTATATAAGAACAAAACCATGAAACCAACGGTTAGAAAATGTGGACGCCCAAACTGTAGAACATACCCCAACCTACTTGAAGGCTCGGATTTCCTTTTCAAACAAGGAGAGAGGTTCACAATTAAAACTAGCTTCACTTGTGCCTCTGAGAATCTAATTTATGTAATAATCTGCTCTGGTTGTGGACATCATTATATAGGACAGACGAGTATGACATTGAGATGGAGAACCACTCTACATAAAGAGCAAATCCAGTTCCCGCAGTATAGACAGATTCCTTTAAGTGAACACATAGGGAGATGTGCAGGTAACATCAAACCAAATTTCACACTTTTCCCCTTCTACCTGTGCAAAGATGCAATTTCTATACAAGCATATTTAAATAAAGAAAATTTATTCATCGAAAAATACAGAACACCTCTAAATATACACGCATAACTAACTTTGATCTCTATACATATTTTAATTCATGATTATATACCCATCACAGTACATATTTCTCACCACCACTCAGGCTTTTGAATTTTTGTGTAGATTCCCCCCCAGCCCGCCAAAAGATGAACAATTATCTCCTCTGTCCACAATAACAACGATCACCAATTACCTCCCCTTAGATTTTTCTACTTGTTGAATCATTCGTTCCTAAACTCCACACACAACATGGACAAAAATATTCTTAAGAAAATACGTAATTAAAATAATTTTAATGTCATGATTAACAAAAGCGAAACTGGTTGACAAACAATATAAAATATATTAAAAAATATATTACAACTATGTAAAGTGTGTGCATTTTCCTTCTTTAATTTCTTATATATATTACAGCTCAAACACGTGGGGATAATCAAAATTCATCCGTTTCTGTTATTATATATATATATATATATATATAGCTCAACTCTCGATTAACTACAACAGTAGAATAATGTAGTAGTTAGAAGAATGATGGAAAGATGAGTGCTGGGAAGATGAAATGGTGGTAGGAACATACTAAGTGTGGGACCTAGTTGTGTGCACCTATATAAACAGAATACTTTTAGGACATTTAGGACCATGCCAGCATCAAAAGAAGATGTTAAATTGTGATGATGATGAGGAGGATGATGATAATGATGATATCCCTTTCTTTTTACTTCTTCAAGGCCTGCTGTTAAGCCCTTATGATATTTTCCACTCTAATATTCCACCACAATATTTTATGATACCCTAATTGAGGACATGTTCAATCACAGAATAGGTTGAAGTTTGAAAGATGTCTTAGAACTGTTCTTTATGTTAAAGATTCCTATCTCCACCTTCCAATATCAATCAGCGTCCCAATACTATTTAGCTGTCTCGACTAACAAATGAAAGATATGTTTTATCTTACATATCTTCCATTTCCTACTTGTCTTTCAGTTCTTACTTGGTCTTATGCTCAATCTAAAATCCCTCACCATTAAACTATGTTGAAGAGTTCATCCCTCGCAACCTAAGAATCTACTAATTACAACTATCAATCAGTCTAGATTTCTGGTAAATATAAAAAGCAATCTGACTCCCATGCACACATAGTTGCACTAGAAAGATTCCGTAATTGCATTGCAGAACTCCAGAAGCTTGACTCCTCTTAAACTTTCATGCCATGGTCAATATATCTCCCCTGATAATTTCTGACATGACCATTTAAACTGCCAGTTATCGTGATAGTATCACTGTCATCAATTCCTGAGCTAGCCTGCACAAGTTTTACACATCTATCAATCATATTTATGGAGAATAAAGAGAGATAAATGTTATCATGTTGATTACTACTGTCTTAATTTAATTATTCTATCACCTATTTTGGCTACTTCAATCACTACATCTACCCACTACTGCTTTGTTAAGCATATACCTACACCGCCCATACCACAAAGTAGACTGAAACATACAGCAGCTGTGTAATCTCTTATTTCCCATATTCCTCTTTTACTGTATACGTGAAATGTATGTACCTACTCGAGTGAACAGTCAGAGATTTTGGCAGGATTCTTGAAAAAATAAATAGATAAATAAATAATAAGAAAAAAGAACAGTGCCTTCCACTAACAAGTTTGAAATGCAAAATAGAAAACACTCAATATGTCGAGAATGTAGGACAATGATTTCAAGTTAGATTCTCAATCCATAGTTAAATGTAACCTTTAATGTAGTGAATTTTATGGTAATGAAAATTATAATAATATTGATATCAAAGGTGATTGTTATAAAACTGAGAGTAATGAGGATGATGGATAGAAGTTGAAGAAGTAGTTCTATAGTAACATTAAAAGATACATAAGACGAAATCTTCAGCTGACAGTAATAATTTCTCATTGAAACAAATCTGTAATCTGGCTCAGTTCCTAGATCTTCACTCATAGTCAAGGGAAAGCAATAAATGTAACAAATCTAATTACTTCTTAATAAATATCAACATTATAATAATGTCTTGCATCATATGCAGACTGTACAGGGAAGGGTAAGGTAGAGTTCCATTCTTACATCCCCAAGTGGGAGAATAGAACTTGGTTTCTTAATCTAGGCAGGTATGTAAAAAGAAAGTAGACTTTGGTGAAAGGAAAGAAAAGGTAACAGACAACCACCTGAGTACATTCCTTCTCGAGCAACAACTTGAAGCTCTAGAAAAGAACCTTACTGTAAAATAGCAACTAACATTCATAATCTGTTAATCTCTTAATTGGTTTCAGTCATTGGATTGCAACCATGCAAAGTCACTGCCTTCAGATGTTTTGTATTGACTCTAGTAGCTTGTTTGGTATTTATTTTAACAAATTTTTAAGGTTGAACGACAAACCTTAACCTGGATATCAAGAGATGTAATGGGAATAAAAATACAATGAACCAATTCTTCAATCTCATGCTGATACACACACACATGCACACACACACACGCATGCACATACACACACACACATTCACATACACATTCTACATCTGTTGTCCATTCTATATTATCACATCCCTTGATTGTGTACCCTCTGTGCAAGCATCCTCACCTAGCTGTTATCTATTCCATAGCCTCACATCCCATGACTATCTGTTTTAACTGCTGTGCCTCATTTATATCCTCTCACCTCCTCAAATCACTGTCATGACACCCATATCTGAGAGGAAAGTATCCAATTTGTGCATACTGTATATCTCCTTTCCCTATAATTCCACCATCTATGTCTTGCTATCCCCCCTTCTTCCTAACAAGAGACCCCCAACCGTGCTGGTGTCACAAAAATGACCCATTATCCTCTATGTGGTTGATAATCAATTTGAATAGTGACAACACAGGGCTTGGAAGAGGTTTTTAGTTTTAATGACATCAAGGCAACATCTACAATGCTGGTGCTATGAAGAACTGCACCCATTACACTCTGTAAAATGGTTGACATTAGGATGGGCGAGGAATTTTTCAGCATTCCTTTGTATGTACATATATAGATACATAAAAATGTATGGATCTATGCGTGCAAAAATGTATGTATATATGTATGCATTCACCCTTTTTATGTTGAAATTTCAGAAAGGTTTTCCTGCTTGCCAAATTTCACTTACAAGGTATTGGTTGACATCATTTAATATTGGCTTCAAATTTTGGCACAAGGCCAACAATTTTAGGAGGATAGGTTAAGTCAACTACATCGACCCCAGCATCCAACTAGTACTTATTTTATCGACCCCAAAGGGATGAAAGGCAAAGATGAATGAAATGCAGCTAAGCATTTTGTCTGGCATGCTAACAATTCTGCCAGCTTGCTGCTTTGATATCGCCCAATATTGGTTTCAAATTTTGGCACAAGGCCAGCAATTCCAGAGGCAGGTTAAGTCGATTGCATCAGTCCCAGTGTCCAACTGATACTTATTTATTGATCCTGACAGGATAAAAGGCAAAGTTGACCTTCGTGAAATTTGAACTCATAACATAAATATGGACAAAATGCCACTAAGCATTTTGCCCAGCTTGCTAACGATTCTGCCACCTCACCACCTTGACATAATCTAATATTAAAAAACCCTGCCTAAACTGGTGTATAGTGGTACTAAACCAGAAACAATGAAGAACCTTCAGAATTGCAAAGTGAATTTCTTTACCCCACATCTATCTGCACTCTCAGGAAAATTTCATATCAGTGTGAAATAAAAATCCACCAAACAACCAGATTACATTAAACAAGACAACTACCTACCTTTTTCTGAGAATATTTTCCTTTTATTCTGTACAATATACTTTGCTATTTTTGTGGTTTCACATGTTTTATCTTTCACTTGTCTCGCTTCTGGACTGCAGCCAGGCTGAAAGAATGTCTTGAAGGGTTCAGTCAAACAAATCAACCCTTGTACTTCTTTTTTTCATTCTACTTCTTATTACATCAGTCTCTTTTAATGAACCATTATGTGAAGGTGCATGGTTCAGTGGTTAGAGCGTCAGGGAAGGCTGGTATGCATGGACAACTGCTGGTCTTCCATAAGCAACCTTGCCCAAATTTGTGCCTTGGAGGGGAACCTTCTAGGTGCAATCCCATAGTTATTCATAATCAAAGAGGGTATTTACTCTTTACCCTTTAAGTTATGGGGACATAAACAAGTCAACACTGGCTGTCAAGGGTGGTGGGGACAAACACATACACACACACACACACACACACACCCACACCCACACCCACACACACATGATGTGCTTCCACACAGTTTTCAGCTTACAAATTCTCTCACAAGGCATTGGTTGGCTCAAAGCTATAACAGAAGACACTCCTTGAAAGTGCTGTACACTGGGACTAAACCTGAAACCACATGGTTGCAACATGAGCTTCTTATCCACACAACCATGCCTGCACCTACATAGCCATGCCTGGATAAGAATTATACCCTCCTTTCCTCATTGACTGAACAATCTTGTCTTTATAGCATACACTGCAAGAATATGATGAGGTTTATAGGGAGGAATGTAACCTACATAGCAGTCATGGATATTTCAAATATGATTACAAAAGGAATTTTGTAACCAACGTGTGGTTCTAACAGTTCTCATACAGATCATACATATAGATTAATGCATGAATATATCATAGACTTTATGGTCTAACTAGGCCATATCCTATAGGATTTCATTCTTCCTTTTTTTACTTTCTTCTTACCTAGTAATAAGTAAGATATTTCTAGTGTTATCCTTGAATTCAATAGCTACAACACTTACTTTTTCAGGTTTTCTCTTTCTTCTTTTATTTATTTATTTTTGCAACTGACTTCCAGTGAGTGTCCCACTAAATAGCAGAGTATTTGCACATCATCATCGTCACCACCACCACCACCGTCACCGTCACCACCACCACCACCACCACTACCACCACCACTG
>NC_068982.1:38619540-38621052 GCF_001194135.2 Octopus bimaculoides | reverse complement strand
CCAACGCTTGCATTGGTTGGATGGAAGAGATACCTGGAGCAGATTTTCTGCAGCCAGATGCCCTTCCAGTTGCCAACCCTCCTCTGTCTCCAAGTAAGGTAATATTTCCCGAAGATCAGATATGTTCTCGCAGAATATTGGACATGAATTACACTATGTTTGACAGTGACACACATTTACAACTGTCACATAATGTCAAGACAAAGTGACATAATGCTCCCCACCCCAGACTGTACATGCACACATAGTTTTTATTAAAACTGTAGTTAGAGTTTGTCTCCAGTTTAATGGTTAAGAACATTCTCTACAACATGTATTGAGTGCTCCTTCTTCATTTGCCTGACATTAAGCAGTGTACATATATATATATATATATATCAATATATACACACACACACACACACGTGTGTGTGTGTATGTATGTATGTATTTATATATAAATATCTAGATGCAGGTGTGGCTGTGTAGTAAGAAGCTTGCTTCCCAACCATATAGTTTGGGGTTCAGTCTCACTACGTGGCAACTTTGCCAAGTGTCTTCTGCTATAACCTCAGGCCAACCAAAGCCTTGTGTGTGGATTTAGTAGACAGAAACTGAAAGAAGCCTGTCATATATATGTGCATATTCGTGTGTGTATATGTGTGTCTGTGTCTGTGTGTGTGCATGTCTTTGTGTCTGTCCCTCTCCACCACTTGACAACTGATGCTGGTGTGTTTACATCCCTGTGACTTAGTGATTTGGCAAAAGAGACTGATAGAATAAGTACCAGACTTCTAAATAAAATATGTACTGGGGTTGATACATTCAACTAAAAATTCTTCAAGGCAGTGCCCTAGCATGGTCACAGTCTAAAACAAGTAAAAGGTAAAATATACACACACATACACATACACAGGACAGGCTCCTTTCAGATTCCAAATCCACTTACAAGGCTTTGGTTGACCCAGGGTTATAGTAGTAGGCATTTACCTTGCAGTGGGGCTGAACCCAGAGCCATGTGGCTGGGTGTCAAACTTTTTACCACACAACCATGCCTGCACCTATATCAGTATACAAAAGCAAGAAAACACTCTAAAGGCAATATACTTCAAATTGATAATGCATTCACCTAACACTAAATGTTTAGAATAAAGTTGTGAGATATTGAAACTCATTTTACAAAATTTTAAAGTTATAAGCTAAATATCTGACAAACTCAGTGTATTTACATACAATCATTTACAGTGGTTTATATATTGTAATAGGTTAACTCTTTAGCATTTAAACAGGCCATCATCATCATCATCATCATCATCATCATCATCATCGTTTAACGTCCGCTTTCCATGCTAGCATGGGTTGGACGATTTGACTGAGGACTGGTGAAACCGGATGGCAACACCAGGCTCCAATCTAAATTTGGCAGAGTTTCTACAGCTGGATGCCCTTCCTAACGCCAACCACTCAGAGAGTGTAGTAGGTGCTTTTACGTGTCACACACACACACACACATATATATATATATATATATAT
>NC_068982.1:38614077-38618851 GCF_001194135.2 Octopus bimaculoides | reverse complement strand
GTGGTGGTGGTGCTGCTGCTGGTAGTGGTGCTGGTGCTGGTTGTGCTGGTGCTTGTGGTGGTGGTGCTTGTGGTGGTGGGGACATACACAGACACAAAGACAGACACACACACACACACACACACACACACACACATGCACACATGCATGCACAGACACAAACACAAACACACACACACATGCACGTGCATATGACAAATTTCTACACAGTTTATGTCTACCAAATTAACAGACAAGGTATTTGTCAGCCCGGAGCTATTGCAGGAGAGAATTGCCTAAGGTGCTATGGAGTTTGATTTGAACACAAAACCATATTTTCATAAAGCATGCTTTTTAACTGCATACACTTGTGCCCATGGCAATTTATTTTTTTCATGTTTTCTATACATGTTCCTCTTCCAGAATAAATTTATAATTTCACAAAGTTCTCATTATATAGACCATCATTCTATATGTGTAGTATTGTCCCTTCCTATTCACTTTTCTTTGCAGCTATCCATCATAGAACGGTGGCTGTTCAAAAGAAATATACAATGATGATGATGATGATGATGATGATGATGATACAGGTGCACTACAACAGGAAATCAGCACAGAGAATATGATATATATTAGCCTATTATACATGAGCAAAACTGATAAATTCAAATGAACATTATATGATACTTATTTGGTTTGTTTAATATCATTTAGGTAACAGACATTTTTTCCACACATGCAACATTTCTAGTAAATTATTTAAAGAACAGAAAAAGTCTGATGTTTTAATCACCAGAGAAAATGCCAACCGTTTCTTGAAACACACACACACACACACACACACACACACTCACACACCTACACATAGTGTACCTAGCTATTAAATGCTTACAGAAACACACACACACCTACATATGCATATGTATTGACATACATATGTATTGATATATATATATGTATGTATGTATGTGTGTGTGTATGAGTATGTGTGTGTTTGTGTGAGTGTGTGGGTGAGTGGGTAAGCATGTGCATGTAACTCTGTGTGTGCACGTGTGCGTGTGCCTATGCATCTAATAGCTAAGTACACTATTAATACTGTACTCTTGGCACATGAATCAAAGCATGCAGATAGTATTTCATTGTATCTGTGGGAAAGACACTAGAGTTTATTGGCATTACTACTGGAGAACAACTTACTATTTTATTATACTTTTGAACAGCTTATACAACCTGGCATCCTGTGGGTGGGTTTTATTTATTTACCTTTCCTTTTTTTTTTTCTTCACTTTCTGGTCTACATTCGGAATATTATAAACGTGTATACTGTTATCTAATGTACCCTACACTTACACACACACATATATACACACACACATATATACATACACATGTGCACATACACACATGCTCATGTGCACACAAAATTCACACATATACATGTATACATACAAGTGGCTTTCTTCATTTTCAGTCCACCAAAATCTACACAGAAGATTTAGGCCAGACTTAAGTTACAGTGAAAAACCCTTGTCTTAGATACCAAAATTATATGGCTACAGTGCAAATTTCTTAACCATGCAGCCAAACCTGTGCCTACACACACATGCATGTGCGTGTGCACACAGACAGACAGACAGACAGACAGACGGATATATAGATAGATAGATAGATAGATAGATAGACACACATTGATAGATAGATAGACAGACAGACAGACAGATAGATACATACATACACAGATAGATAGATAGATGGATAAATAGATAGATAAAAAGTCAGACACACACACATACATACATACATACATACATACATACATACATACATACATACACTAATATGTATATGCACTGACTCCAAATACTGCACATATACACACATACATGTAAAAATATTTCGTTGCTGTTGCTTAAATTCAAATGAAGGAGCCTTGAATTTAGTTTAGAAACCAGCTCCTTCTCTATTGACAAGAAATCTTAAAATAAAACTGGTGTCGATTTGTGTTGCCTCCAAGAAGTAAGGTGGGGAGGAGGTTCTGCTAGGTTCCTCACAGGCAAAGAACACAGGTACAAGATTTTCTGGGCAGGGAACACTGAGCGAGAGGCCCTTAGTTGCTAGCAGAGGTAGGAGTTCCCTGAACGTTGCCCAGGTTATTCTTACTCTAGTTGCTACACTTTCAGAGCAACCACCCCCACTACAGACTTGGTCGCCTAAGTAGCAGAAGCTATTAACTATTTCTAGTTTCTCCCCCTGGCATGTGATGGAATCTGTTTTCTGTACATCTTCAGTGTTTATTGCTCCTGTGCATCTGCCACACACAAAAACTATTTTCCCAGTTAACTTTCCTTTGATATTGCTGCACCTTTTGTGTCCATAGCTTACACCGGGTACAACGTATGGAGTTTCTACCCACGCCTTTTCTACAAATTGAGCAGGGCCATCTTCCTGAAGGGGATTGTGATTTGACAGCCTTCCTACTTACTAAGACTTTGGTTTTTGCTAGGTTAATCCTAAAGCCCTTTGATTCTAGGCCTTGCTTTCACACCCTAAACTTTGTCTCTAGTTCTGGCAGTGACTCAGCTATTAGGGCAAGGTCATCAGCATAGAGGGGCTTGAATTCCTCTGTTATTCCTCTGTCTTGAATTCCTCTGTTATTGCCTGGAGGACTATAATGAATAAGAGGGGGCTGAGGACTGATCCTTAGTGAACCCTACTTCTACTTGGAATTCTTCACTACACTCGTTGCCAACTTTACTGACTGCAGTCCTGTACAAGGCTTGTACAGCTCTTGCCAACCACTTGTCTATCCCCAGTTTTTGCACTGACCACCAAATAAGGGATCGGGGGACCCTATCAAAGGTTTTCTCCAAGTCAACAAAAGCCAAGTACAGCGGTTTATCTTTGGCCAGATATTTTTCCTGAAGTTGCCATACCAGAAAAAAAGCATCAGTGGTGCTTCTGCCTGGCACAAAACCAAACTGCATCTCATCTAGGCTAACTCCCTCCCTAATTAGTTGGGCTATGACCCTCTCTGTAACTTTCATCACCTGATCAAATAATTTGATACCCTATAGTTATTTCTATCGAAAGCATCACTTTTACCCTTGTAGTAGTTGATTATGGTGCTGCTACACCAGTCATTGGGTATGAATCTTTCATTAACTACCTGATTTACGATGTGGGTGACAAGACCATAACCCACACCACCCAATATTTTAAGCATCTCAGTGGTGATTCCTGATGGACCTGGTGCTTTCCCTGTCTTCATATCCTTAATTGCTTTATCTACCAGAGTACTGTCAATTCAGATAACTGTTCCCTCAATTGGGTCAAGCTTTGCCAAACTCTCCTCCTTCCATTCATTCACCACATTCAGCAGTCTTTCATAATGGTGGTGTTTAATATATATATATATATATATATATATATACACACACATATATAGATAATATATAGGCACACATCGATATTTTGCTAAGGTATAGTGATACTAATAATACAGTGTTAGAACTCAGTATACATATGCTTCAGAATGAAGCATCAGTTGAGTACAGAGCTGTAATAAGAAATTAGAATGACAAAGGAATAAACAGTTATGCTATGAACCTCATGTTTGAAGCTTCAATGAAGCTATAGGGTGATTTCCAAGCATTCGACTATGAGGCCATTGCATCTGATAGCAGAGACAGATGTAGGCTAATGAAGTGTATAACACAATTGTTTACTCCTTTGTCATTCTAATGTCTCTCTCACACACACACACACACACACAGATATATATATATATATATATATATATATATATATATAGATAGATAGATAGATAGATAGATAGATATAGATAGATATAGATAGATAGATAGATAGATAGATAGATAGATAGATAGTAAGATAGATGTAGATTTAAATACATGTATATACATATGTAAATATATGTATATGTGTGTACGTGTGTGTGTGTAATGTATACTTATATGCATATATATGTATATATGCATCACATACCATCTCACCTTACACTAAGAACCATACTCCTAAACTACTATCTCCTCAATGTTACATACCACACATATACATTCTGCAGAGATACCCCTCATTTACCACAGACTAACAGACTAATCCCACACATCCAAACTACCACATGACTCGTTGCTTTACACACATGCAGAACCACAACCACCACAGTGTATGTATGTGTTGTTATATGTTCACATGTGTGCATTTGTGCGTGCATTTGTGCGTGCATTTGTGCGTGCATGTCGATAAGTATATGTATGTACATTTATATTCTTTGTTGTTTAGAAGAATAACTTTTGTACACCGAGATACATGAACTTTATATTTCTTGATACACATTAGATGCTATTTATCACCTACACAAATGAAAACATTGCACACTTAACAACATTTCATTACTCACATACACTGATATCAGGAGTTCCTCACTTCTCCTCTCACTTCACCTCACTTTTCCACCTCTCTCCCACCTCTTTCTTTCTTGCTTTCTCTCTCACTCTCCTCACTTATTCTCTTTTTTGCTCTCTTCGCCTCATCTTTCTTCACTTATTCTCTTTTTTGCTCCCTTCGCCTCATCTCTTCTCACTTAACTCTCAACAGGACCTAATTTGAGTCTCCACTTCCAGCCTTTCTATTTCACTTGTCAACTTCAGTTTTACTCTAGGCCTGCCATGTATACAAACACTGTAGATACAAGGTCATATGTCTTTGTCTTTTTCTCTTTCTCTAGTTTCTATTATTTCTATTTCTTTTTTATATATATATATTTATATATATA
>NC_068982.1:38613000-38613806 GCF_001194135.2 Octopus bimaculoides | reverse complement strand
ATATATATATATATATATATACATAAGGTATAACTCAAAACATTAGATTCTCTCCTGTTTTTTCCATCAGTATATTTATTCTCCAGCAAGGCACTTCATATCATTACTTAACTCTACTGAACTTCAACTTAGTACCAGCCAGATGCTAGTGCAGCCCTCTCTCTCTCCCTATCAATGTTCTACAGGGTCAAGAGCTATATCATCTGCATAATCTGCATCAATAATAATAGTTATAAAATAACATTTGCTTTTTTAAGGACCTGTTTCTTCTGTATCAAATATTGTAATTCATACCAAGTAGTCCAAGAACACAATGAACAGAAGAGATGCAAGGGTGTCCCCTTGCGATACTCCTGCAGGATCTCAAAGGTATCCATAACACCATCAGGTGATAAAATCTGAGTGATGGTATCTTTGTAGAGTATACTGACTGCATCAATGATACACCCTTACTTCAAATACTATCAAGGAAGTTCAATGAATCAAAGAAACATCAAAGGAGATTAGATTACATTTGACTGATGATATATCTGTGTGTGCAACTTTCAGTCAACAGAAGAATATATTATATCATCAAAAAGTGCAAACTTTAAGTGTCTAAATCAATGTATCTCAACCAGAGCTTCTCGGAACCCTAAGGTTCTGTGAGAAAGAGTGAGATAAGCTAATGCTAATTTCATGATCGATCGTAATATTAATATACATGCACATTATATGGGCATATACATACATGATATATATATATATATACATATATACATCTCATTTACTATTTATATATATATATATATATATATATATATATA
>NC_068982.1:38592587-38610087 GCF_001194135.2 Octopus bimaculoides | reverse complement strand
GTGAGAAATGTTGTTATTTGTATGGGATTACCTAAATACTAATTAATTTTCTTTTTTAATTTATAAAGAGAAGATAGCATAAAAAGATAATTTATAATTGGAAGCTTAATCCATAAGGTATATGCCTAATTCCAATAGAGCTTGATGCCTGCTAACTTCCACAGGCAGTTGTAGCCTTATATGTCGCTATCCTAAGTTGGCAGGATGCCTCTATACAAATAAACATAAATACATATATATACACATTTACAGAGTAAGAAACAGGAATACACGCAAACATTCTTTTAGATAAGTATACATACAAATACAATAAATTCACATATATTCCCTGATACTTACTTGAGATTGAGATTTTTCGCTCTTTTTATGTTTTTATTTTTATTAGTTTTATTTTTATTTTTTACATGTTTTCCTCTGATTGAAGTTACACATATGTTATTTAACCAGCAACTAGAAGGAAATACCAATTACACTATGTTGCATGACATGTTATGTAACTTGCTCAATTTTCAAAGGAAATTCAGAAAAATTAATGTTTATTTTTATTTTATGAATTCAAATAAATATCATTGTTTTAGTGTTAAATTTACAGGAGTTGTTCTTGTTGTCAACCCTAGGTCAGCTCTGAGTAGACCGATGATCAAAGGTATTCCAGTCGTGACCATCTCATTTTATTTACTTTTTTTTTGTACATTCATGGAAGCAGGACCACATTATCTGAGGTTCACAATTCTAAGCTCATGGGGCATGATTTTCATTGAGATTTAGTTTCTATTTCTATCAGAGCAAGCAAGTACACAGAAGCTCTCTTAAAAAGTGATGACACATTTTAAAATTTTGTGAAATGCTTTGTGGAAAAAAGTGCATGGGTGTAAATGTGTGTGTGTGTGTGTGTGTGTGTGTGTATGTGCGTGTGCGTGGGTGCATGCGTGCGTGCGTGCGTGTGTGTAATGATTGTTTTAATGTCCACATTTCTATGCTCACATGGGTTAGATGGAATTTCTTGCAGCAGATTTTCTACAGTCAGATGCCCTACCCGTTGCCAACCCTCACCTATTTCCAAATAAGGCAATATTTTCTCATGGACAGACATGTTTGCACAGAATATTAGAAACGAATGACACTCATTTACAGCTATCATGCAATGTCAACACGAGGAGACACAAACATACTTACACACATATGCAAAAATATAGATATCTCTTGGGGTCTCCAATTGTTCACTTTACTGAACAGAATTGCATATCATTCTCCCATTAGTACCAGCTATCTTGCCGGTGCCATGTTAAAAGTACCAAGCACACACTGTAAAGTCATTGGCGTTCGGAAAGGCATCCGGTCATAGAAACCATGCCAAATCAGACTGGAACCTGGTGCAGCTCTCCAGCTTGCCAACTCCGGTCAAACCCTCCAACCCAGCATGGAAAATGCATGTTAATGGATGATGATGATGATGATAGATATATATATACAATGGGCTTCTTTCAGTTTCATTTTACTAAATGAACTCATATGATTTTGGGACTACAGTAGAAGTTTCTTGCCTAAAGTGTCATGCAGTGGGACTGAACCCAAAACTTTATAGTTGAGAATGAATCTTCTCTACCACACAGTCTCTTTTATAAGCATACATGAGTATGCCAGTACTTGGATAAAACAACAATTGAGTAATAAACATTCATTATTCTACAAATGGTCAGATGAATTTGCAAAGGGAATAGCTTATGCAGATGTTTTCTCTTCTCTTTGTGAAATAAGATTGAGCGTAATGAAAATAAAAAAAAATTACTATTTGGACGAGTAATTATTTGTTTAAACTGAAAATAGTTAAACAAACAGAGATACTAAAAAAAATTATGTAACGTAAGCTATGTTGAATATAGGGCAGCACAGTGTGTAGTAGATATCAGGTACTTACTGTTGGTATTAAATTGTTTAACATAAGAAAAACAGGACTAGTAAGAATAGAACAATGGTTCAGTGTTTGACTAATAAACAATTCAGTAACTGTTCAGGGATCAAAGTCAGCTAAGGTTTAGAGTTCATGGAGAAATATTCATAGCATGATTGTGTAAGTAATAAGACATGGGAACATAACCGAGTCTACTTACTTTGGAGAATCTCTATAGTTAATTGAAACCTTTCAGATTCATCATGCTTAGAATCTGAAATTTATCAGTTAAATAGCTATTTAATGGTTTGAATGAAAGGATATTGGTATAAAAAATGATTATCAAATATTGTTTTCAAATTTTAGTACAAGGCCAGCAATTTTGAGGGAGGGGATAAATTAATTATATCGATTCTAGAATTGAAAAGGTACTCGTTTTATCAATCCCAGAAGGATGTAAAGCAAAGTCAACCTCAGTGGAATTTCAACTTAGAATGTAAAGATATGCAAACTGTCACTAAGTATTTTGCCCGACATGCTAACGATTCTGCCAGCTCACTGCCACATGATTATCAAATATTAATTACTGTTTGGATTCTTGCTGTTCTGAGTGCACTCCATGAATTATTATCTATTTAGCAGACATCAGCATGCACTTGCATTTCTATAAAAAAGAGCTCATGCTCTTGTTTGATTCATCTGTCAGGTAGGGTAGCTTTGAGTGAAGAGACAAAGTTTGAAACACCATGGTCTCTTAAAGTCCCCTTACAATGATAACCCATGTGTGTCCATAACACACATTGTTTAAAAGTAGGAGGTGCTCTCTGATGACAAAAGCTACAGTGATCAGACAGTCACATTTGAATCTGCCAGAATGTATAAGAAATGGATAAATACATTTTTGTTAAGATTTTCACAATTCTGAAAACACCCCATGAATTATTATAAATATCAAATGTTTAAGAGAAAAGCTTTGATACAAAAAAAAAAAAAGGACTTAGGTAGGATTTGAACTGAAGTTTGAAAACTCACAAATAACTCAAGTTATTATTCAATACCTATATCTTGTTGCACATCTTCATACCTTCTAAATTTTTAGTGTTCCAGAGTTTGTAACTATAACTGTGAACTGAATACTTTTAAGGTAAATTAATTTTGATGGAAATATAAGTAAGAAAATAAGATACTTGTCCTTTTACTTGGGTGAATTTGATATCTGTTTGTTCATGTAATTCCTCTCCTTTTTGACATTTAAACTAGTGATAATCACAATAACCAAAATATTTTAATAGTACCACAAATAAAAGCTTCTGAAATAACACGATAAAGATGTTGATAGAAAACATAACAACAGTGAACTTCAAAATATGATCTCAGTTCACATTTGGTAAAATCAAGTAAGAATGTTATCTTAAGTAGGTTACTAAACTGTAACAAAAGTGTCATTTGAGTAAAATGTCAGAAATGGTCATCCGAATGTTGTTATAGAGGATTGTTGCTATGATTCTTTTGTTACCTTTCATCTATACAAGTTTAAATGATGAGTAAATAGACAAATAGACATTATGACTTTTGTTCTAGCATTTTAAATGAGGGAAATTGGTCCATTATGTTTCTAGATATTTTAAGATGTGTTTATTGTTGCAGAGTGAAAAGAATTTGGACTATTTACATCTCAGTCTATTCATACATGCACACTCATTTAACAAATCGACTCTAGGCTTTTTCAGGTATATATGTTACTCATGTGAGTTTGTAAATATGAACATTTTGAAAATATTATGAACATGCAACTTATTCCACTACTTGACAAATTAAATTATAATATAAATCAATTTAACCCTTTTTGTTACCATATTTTTGTTGAAAAACATTAACTTTGCTTCAATTAATTTTGAAAACAATGAAAAATTTAGTAAAATAACTTAGTAGTTATTACAATAGCATTTAATAACTACATTAATTAATAGGAAATTTTTAATGAGAGGTTTTAATTTAGATAATTTTGTACAATAGAGCTAGGGCAATCTCAAATGGATTGGTATGAAAAAGATTAATATATTTTTGATAAAAATCAACTAAACGTAGGCTATAAAAATTCCTTATCCTTTTATTTCATTGAAAAAGTGATGGCACTCATATCCTATTGATTCTGTCCTTTGACACTTAAATTAGATTTGAGTAAGCTGACATACCTTCTTCCATTCTTTGAGTTCCCAAATTCTGATAGTCATAAAAGCATTGTTATGGCATAAAGTGTGTCCTCCCTAGATCTGACCACAATCAACTTCTTGAAAAAGAGAGGAATCAACCCCCCCCATATTAGATTGGTGCTTTATTTATCAACCTTCAAGGATAAAGGTAAAGCTGCACAATAAAGTATCATTTGACAACATGCTATTTTTATAAGCTCTTTTGTCTCTTGAACTGCAGTAAATTTGTGATCATCTGCCTAAAGGATCTCTACCAATTCTTTTTCTTTTCTTTAATTCACTTATCTCAGTAGAAAGAAATGTTGTTGTGGTCCACATCATCAAAGCTTTCAAACATGTCTGCCATGAAACCTCCCTAGAAAGTTACCTATCTATGAATTTCCCCCTTCTCTCTCCTTTTGTATTGGAAGTATCCTATTCTTATTAAGCCACTCCATTTCTCTCTGGCATATGTTATATCAAGACTGGAGCACCACATCATGTTTCAAATATAACTTTCACACTTTTTCTTCTGTTCATCAATCAATTGCTTATTGTAACTTATGTTGTCAATATCACTTTCCAAACTTTACTTAATATATGTAACCTATACTCCTCCTGTCAGGTATATTACTACCTGAATGAACAGAGACATTGAAAACATCTGCCAGTGTGCCTTGACAACTTAATCTCAGTTAATATCAATACACAATCACTTCTCAAATAGAGCGGTGACTGAATGTAGATTGTTGCACTGGCAACAGCCTACTCCCCTTATTCTTAAACAATGCACAGCAACATTCCTCAAATTCACAGTAAATTCTAGGCCACATGATGGTTGCACTGCAGTTTAGCCAGCACCCCAAAGACAAGACTTCTAAGCACTAGTGTAGCTAGTGTGTGCTGCCTGGGGTGGCCCTTCCGTTTGCCGCCCTCAGACTCCACAAAAAACACATATTGCCTACAACAATAGCCTACAGTACTGCCTGGGGCGAACCACCCCATCCTAGCTATGCTAGTGCTTCTAAGCCCAAACGTATTTCATTTCTATATTGTTGCTGTTCCTCTACAAGTTACAGTCCATTCTGGTGTGCTGCTTATAGATATGATACAGTACAACTGCTATCTTTAATATCTATATGTCTAGTGAGACGAAAGATCTGCACCTGGAAAGTCTTGTTGCAGTGTGTCTCAATAGAAAGTGGCAAAATGTCACTGGAGTGACTTTTCCAGAGTGCAGATTTAGGCAAAATTGTATGGAAGACATATAGTCGCCCATGCAATGGGACTCCTATCTGCGTATAACAGATGTTGATCAAAGGAAGAGAAATAACCAATATAGCTTGGCCAATTGTTGCAGAATTCCCAGAACATACTTGAAGACAATGTTAGACTGCCTCAGGGACTCTAGTTCCTGATTTGTAATTGATTAAATTGACCCCAGTACTTGAATGGTACTTTTCCTGTTAATCCCCAGAGAGAAGAAAGGCAGAGTCAACCTTGGTGGGATTTGAATGCAAAACATGAAGAACCAGAATAAATATTCTTTTCTACTCTAGGTACAAGGCCTAAAATTTTGGGGGAGGGGGCCAATTGATTAGATCGACCCCAGTACCCAACTGGTACTTAATTTATTGACCCCGAAAGGATGAAAGGCAAAGTTGACCTCGGCAGAATTTGAACTCAGAACGTAAAGACAGATGAAATACTGTTAAGCATTTTGCCCGGCGTACTAATGTTTCTGCCGGCTCGCCACCTTAACCAGAACAAATATTATAAAACAATTTGTCCTACACTTTCACAATTCTATCGTCAACTACAGCTGCTGCACATAGAAACATGTTAGATTATGTAAAAAGAAAAAGCTCATTCGTTAATCTCACAAGATGCTCTGAATTCTATCTCTCTCTCTCTTCTAAAACTTACTGAACATTTCATGCTTCCCTAAGCTAGAAACTAATTTTCACTCCTGCTGAAACCTACTTGATGCATCTACTGTCTCATCTAACAAATCCTATACTGAATACTTTCTTCCCAGAATTACAAAGCTCAGAAAATCCAGCTGTCCCAGTACGTTTTCAATATAGACATAAATTTATAGAAGTTCAAGCTAAATGTCAACTACTTGAAGCACATCAACCTGGTAGGACCTGGAATGGGTATGGTTACACCTTGTTCTCCTTCAGATAAAAAAATCATTTTAGAAAAATTGAGTAGATATGAAATCATGTCCTTGAAGAATGTGACAGTAATAAAAGAGAACATTAGATACTGAGTTAGAGACAGGAAGTTCTTTGTAAAGGAAATGACATTTCGTAAAACTTGATCTAGTGTTGAGTGAGGTGCATTCCACATGAGAGTGTACATTATACAGAGTGTATAAGAAACATTGTTGTGCAGCAAATAAACTGAAAAGAATATTGATAAAATTTTCTCAATCTCAGCAAGTAAAATCTTTGAAAAAATTATAAAATATCTCATCGTTGTCATCGTCATCATTGTTGTTTTACTGTGCACTTTACCAGGCTTGCATGAATCAAATGAAATTTGTTGTGGTAGATTTTCTACAGTCACATGCCCATCCTGAGCTCAGCCATTACCTTCTTCCAAAGAAGATAATATTTTCTCATTGCTGGACATGTTTTCATGGTGATGCTTGTTTACAACAAACACAAAAAGACACAAACAAACATGCACATATAAACACACACACACACACACACACACACACTCACACGCATGCACACACACACACACACACACACACACACACACACACACACCTATATAGATACATATATAGGCTTTGGTTGGTCCAGGGTTATACAAGACACTTGCCCAAGGTGCCACAAGATAGCACTGAACCTGTAATCAAATGGTTCTTAACAACACAACCATGCCTGCGGCTATTATGAAAATTAATACAGAAAAACAGAAAAAATAAAGAAAACAAAGAAAAAAGTGTTCATTAAAAACTTTACTCAAAAGAATTTGGCAGGCATACTTTTAGACTAGGAAAGTTATTACAAATATGTTGGCAAACCATAAAACTATTCTATGAAATGCTTTTATGAATGACCACACTTTTTGGATGTGTATTTCTTTGTGAATAAGATATTATAGTATATAAATGTAGAATTATTTCTAAATGGACTGACTAAGCATAAACTTAGTGCAGGGCTTAATGTTATAGAAACATTTGTGGTGACACCAACAATGAAGAAACAATTGTTATATTAAAATAAACTCTTTATTTAGATTTGTTATAGCTGTATTGTATGAAATATGTTATCATTTTGCAGACAAAATGTCAAAGGCAGAAATTACTTTCGAATAACATTTACATTTTGTGGACATTAGCCAAAAGAACGTGCAAAATTACTAGGGAACAATTTTGAGTTTTTGCCAGTGTAGCAGTTTCTTGGAAAATCTACATATTAACTTCTCTGAAAACTAATTTTCTAATCCTTTTGATACTCTTATATCTAAAGAGAACAAAGAGTTTGAAGTTAGAATATTGCAGGAACACATAGATCGGAAGGGAATTCCCTAAGGTGGTAATACTCAAGATATTTGATGCCAAGAAATGGTATAAGTAGCAAGAAGCCAGTTCTTAAGGCCAGATTCAGTAATTGTAAGAGAAGTGAAGAGCAAATATAATACAATATGTGAGAACTGACAATTTTTAGTGCAGAAGAGTTGATTTATTTTAGTGATAAGTTTCTTTTAAATGTGGTTAAGAATGCCATATATTAAAGGAATTATGCTATCTATATGCAAAAGCATATTTGGGTTTTATTTCAGATAGTCTGTAGCTATATGAGGAGGAGACTCACTTTTTAACTTAAAATATAAAGAAATAAATTTATAAACTTGATGAAATTATAAAAAAAAAAAAAATAGCCATGAGAACAAAAGATATGGTCATTGTTAGGGTTTTCATACGTCATGTGATGCATTATTCATACACATAAAACAGACACAAGGATGATAAATATTTATAATAAAGGCACTCATTAATAGATAACTTCAGTATATGTAGCATGTAAATCAAACACTTGAAACACAATGAATTAGGTGATTTACATTACAAACGCTAGCAACTGAAATATATAACTCACAACATAACCCATCCTACTACATAACACCAGCATTTATAAAATGAAGTAATAACATATTTAAAGGATATATTTGCAGATGATACATGATATTCTATGTAAAATTAATGATAATGTCATTGACATTGATGGTCATGATAACAATAATGTTAATAATGTTGTAGCTTCTCAAGTGTATAATTCTTTTGGTTGTTCTATTTACATCGTAATTACATACATTCATAAAGTGGCTCTCTGTAAGAGATGTTGCTGGAAAGCTGGATGAAATTAAGAAAGAAGTAATGAGGAACATTTAAGAATTGAAATCTGTTGTAATTAGTTAATTACAGTAATTGAGGGAGTGAATTTCAATATGTGCGTAGTAACTGTTTTGATTCAATTATTTTAGTTTCAGATCATTTGATGTGTTTGATGGTTACTTTAATTCCTGTCAAAATTTATGGTTTATGGAAATAAAGTTTTCATTTGAGAGGAGTGTGGGTGTGGCCATACAGTTAAGAAATTTGCTTCACAACCGCATTGTTCTAGGTTCAATCCCACTGAGTCGGACCATCAGCAACCAATTTCTATCATAACTTTATTTTGAATAATACCTAATTTACGAGTGGAATTTGGTAGATGGAAACTGTGCCAGAAGCCTGATGTGTGTGTGTGCATGCATGCATGCATGTATGCATCTGAGCATAAAGATCTGCATTTATGTTAATTGTGCAAACCAGCAATGCAGCCTAATATGCAAAAAAACCAACCCCAAATGAATAACAGTTTAATCTTTAGATAAATAAAAAACTATAAAATAAGTACCAGACTATTAGAAATATAGGAGTTGATATAATTGATCAAAACCCTTAAAGGTGGTGCTCCAGCATGGCTAGATTCCAATGACTGAAACCAGTTTAAAAAATGTATTTCAAATACTTATGATATCATCAATTTCCTGTTTGACAGGAAAATGGTACAAAATCAAAATCATATTGAATGAGCAGGATTTTATTTTGTTGCATCTTTGCATGTTTAAAAATGTTAAAATTCTGCACAGTATATCAACTTGAATATTTTTTTTACCTTTTTCTACTGGTTATTTCACAATAAAACAACGACTACTCATTGACATATCAGACAGTTATGACCCAGTAGCTAGGCAGGAAACACTTCTTTCAAGAAAAAGTAAACCTGAATTTTAAACAGATATTTTACAACACAAAGACATCTATTGAAATATTAGGAAGTGTTACAGCTACAGTTGACAAGGGAAGTAATTCATTTTCAATAACAATTAGTGTTTGATTTAAATTTGAATGACTACAGATAAATTTAGTATTTTCTTTTTCTATACTTTAGTGATAGAGGAAGAGTAGCTCCTATGACTTTTCACAAGGCTTTCAACACTTGTTAGGGAGAAGGAGAGGAAGAAATCACAACTCATGGAGTTCTGCAGCAAAAAACAGTACATCAATTTGGTATTTAGTTGACATTGCTAAAGGCACTCTAAGACTAGGTGGTAAACTAAGAGAAGTCTACCACATTATAGGGAAGGAAACTTAGAGTTAATGAAGTTAAGGTTTAGTTACAAAAAAGACGTTAAAGTTTTGAAGTTCTATTGTAAAGAACACTACCATTATTTAATATGATTTCATAAAATTCTCTGCTTCGTTTGTAAGTTGTTGAGAATTTGTACCAGATTTTTCTGTTTCAACACTAATATACATATGAACAGATTGACAGACAAACATGCATAGATACATGCATGTGCACACACCCACCATCTATCCACATACATACACAGATACACATACATGCATATGTACATACATACACACACACATACATGTTCATGTGTGCGTGCGCTGCATGCATGCATGCATACATGTATGCATACATACATACATACATACATACATGCTGAGACTCCCTTCGGTCATGACTGACCATGGGATTTCACCTAGAAAGTTACACTCCAAGGCACAAATCCGGGTAAGGTTGTTTATGGGAGACCAGCAGTCACCCATGCATACCAGCCTCCCCTCTCCATGCCACCTGTGTTATCCAAGGGAAAGGCAAAGGCTGATACAGCTTGGCACCTGTGACGTCGCAACTCATTTCTACAGCTGAGTGAACTGGAGCAACATGAAATAAAGTGTCTTGCTCAAGAACACAACACACAGCCCAGTCCAGGATTCGAACTCACAACCTCATGATCGTAAGCTCGATGCCCTAACTACTGAGCCATGTGCCTTCACATACATACATACATACATACATACATACAAACAAACAAACAAATGGTATCACTCAGGCAGCACCTGCTAAACAACAGCAGCAAAAATAAATAAAATATGCAGAGCTCAAAAGTGAAGTGAGCAACATTGTACGAGTTGGCAGTGAGCTCCTTAAGAAGCACTCTCTTCTTGATGATCTCTCTTCTTGATCTCTCTTCTTGATGATCACTCCTCGGTGGAAAGTTTATAATAATTAATGAACGAACAAACAAACATACGTATGTACGTATATTTGTTCGTTCACTCTATTTTTTAAAATTATTATAAATCTTACACTGAGGAAGTATGTATGTATGTATGTACATACGTACATACATACATACATACATACATACATACATTAGTTTTATAAGTAATTGCATGAGTGACAATCTGGATTAGCTGGGGTTTTCAGCAAAAAGGAATCAACCAATTAACATGCATGTTACAAATACAGTCTGTGAGCAGAACAGTAAAAATATGCAAAACTTTTCTCAAGCTCAAAATGAGTAATTGTTTTTGTTGTCAACATTCTAATGATGGAGCCTTGTATATTTGCTAGAAACCAGCACCCTCCTTATAGAAATATTTCAAATAGTTAAAAATAGAAGAGAAAGAAAGAATGAATGACTCAACAAATGAACATTTACAAAAATATACATGCTTGCATGCAAGTGTAGATATGTTAGCAGAAAGCTCTAGGATGACAGCAATATTGATAAATCAATGCAGTCTATCTTGGACAATAAACCAGATGACTAACTTTCACTCTGATGGGCATGCATTTATAATCCAGGAACAGGAAATATTTTTCATATTCCTGATGCACAATAGGGACAGAGACACAGGAAAAACACCAAAATGTGAAAACTGATGCGGACTTTGTGGAGTAAACAACAAAAATATCACTCACAGCATAAACTGTTGTCCAAAAATGTTATCATGGTATTAACTACCAATGAGACATGATGTGGCCAAAACACTCTATGATAAAATCCATCAGAAGGAAAATCCTGACCAAAGGTATGAGAACCTACAGTGAAGTAGAGACCATAACTAGTCATAATATGATAAAGCACTGGTAAACTGTCTAATTAGAAGATTATGAGAAAGCTAGTTAGAAGATACAAAAATATAAGCATTCAATAGAACTGTCCAAGTATATAAAACTTGCTAAAAGTTTAGCGTATAAGTAAATATGCATATGTCTAGACATGCAACTATGAGCACACATACGTGAAGCAAAACATCAAGATCTGCTCATGCACTGAAGCCAAATACTTGCACATATAAAAACATTCATGCACAACTACCCTGCTGATATTGTTGAAATTCTAATGAAGGGGCCTTAGATCTAGGTTAAAAACCAGCTTCTTCACCATTGGCAAAAAATCTAGGAAATAAAACTAAATAATAACATACATATATGTATGCATGCCTGCATGCATGCATACATGCATACACTTAAACACATATATTCACACACACACACACAAAGATACACACACATGCACACATACATATATGCATGCATACATACATACACACAACCATATTATCAAATATTTTTGCAAGTGTATGTTGTTATATAATACTATCTAGATTCTTTGAAGTATGGAAACAATGTCAGTCACACTTAAAAGACCTTATGTTATTAAACAAAATAGTATTTGGTGAAATGCCAATATGATTGATTATTGTGAAGAAAACATCTTCAATAGTCTGGTTTAAGGATAGTTTTAATATCAGGTGATGGATAAATATCAAGAACATACTCATAGTAGTTGAATAATCAATAACTATACATGCCTCACAATGCCTTGAAATCACCAAGGTGAACAAGATTCTTCTATGATCTCTGAATTAAGAAGTGTCTTAATTTTATGAGTCATGTATTTCCAATCAGTTAATGGGAGAGAGCTGAAGTGATTTGATTTAAATAGATTTGTTATTTGTCTCATGAACGTCAGGAAAGACTGGTGCAAAATTTTTATGTTTAGGAAGAATGAAAGGCCTTGTCTATCATATATCAGTACTAAACAAATACTCACTAGGTTCATTTTAACTGACAACTATTGAAAAAGAAGAGCCAGACTAACAATTATATCAGTTCTTAAATAATCAGCTACAAGAAATTGAATAGTATATATCTGTCTCCTGGTTCAGTTAAATATTTGCATAACTAAAACAAATCATTTCAAATATTAAGCCATTAGCAAGCCCAATTAGAGTGGTTAAGTTATAAATGTAGATCTGTTGTAAAACTGTACTCAACTTTGTGATGATTGAATAAGAACAGAGAGAGACACACACAAATAAAAAAAAGAGTTCTTTGGCAGACATTGGAAGAAACATATTGAATTGGTTACATTTAATTTATTCCTATTCTGCATTTCTTTTCAAAAGGTATTTCGGTTATACCCCTCACATTACAACACATGTCTCTGAAACCAGTGTGAAAAGAGGACATCAGACTATCAATAAAATTAACAATTTTCCAAACTTTTTCCTCCAACTAAAGTTTTTTGCTATTATTCCAACCCCTAGCACTGACTAATTTATTTTATTTCAACAAGTTCGTGTTCTTCACAACTTTCTAAATACCAGTACTGGTAACAGCTCTTATAGTACTGAAATAGATGTGTGAAAAGATTAGCAAAAGGCTATATATGTATCTTTTTTGTCTTTTGTTTCAATCATTAGACAGCAGCAATGTTGGATCACCACTTTAAATAATTTTAGTCAAACTAATCAAACCCAGTACTTATTTTTTTTTTAGCCTGGTACTTATTCTATCGGTCTCTTTTGTTGAACCACTAACTTACAGGAACCCATAACATGAGAGACACACTGGCAGGTTCTATCTTAAACAGATACAAGGAAATAGAACTACAAGATCAATACAGACAGATAGTTATACATATATTATAAAGCAGAAGGAAAGTGTGCATTTATTTTATACCCAGAAATGAAAAAAATAAATAACTATAGTTTTGCAAAGACCTCCTCATTAACCCTTAACTAGAGATAACAGGTGGAAGTTCAGTCCAACTGGATAGACTTTTCTTGACTGAAAGTTGTAGAGAATAAATATTCAATAAATTCACAACAGCACGTGAATGTTTAATTGACCAACAGCAGTAAAACATTTATTTGGTTCAATGAAAACATTCAATTTACTATTCTGAAGCAGAAAACAAATATCATGAAGTGTTATAAGAATTAGATACCATGCAAATAGGAATATCTTGTTTAAGGCTGCAAAAAGTGAGAACTGTACAGAACTTATAATTTTTGCATCATAGTTCACCATCATCTTCATTTTTATCATCCAGTTTTCCATATTTCTATGACAAAGTTTATTGAAACAGATTTTTCTACAACTGGATTCCCTTCCTGTCACCAACCTTCACCTGTTTCCAAATAGGGTAACATTTCCCTGTGGAGAGACATTCTTTACAGAGTATTGAGAATGAAGATGCAGCCTGTATGACAGAGACACTTATTTACAACAATCATGTGATATCAACACAAGGAGACACATACACACACACACACACATATATACATGTGTGTATATATCTAATATTTTGGACTAATGGGTATATGTCGATTAGTGTGTTGGAGTGTTGAGTAGAGCACTGGCACAGATGGGCATATAACAACATGACAAACCAATGTGTGTAAGAGAGGCAACTGCACAGATATGGAAAAGTACAAAGATTTAACAATGATAGATAATTATGGCAAAACAGATTAAAGAAGACATAGGTTGTAGATTAGTAGTTATTAATGTTTTAGACAGAATGCCTCATGGTATTTGCTTTAACTCTCCACAATGTCAGTTCAAATCTCACCAAGGTCAACATTGCTTTTCATACTTTTGTGATCTATAAAAGGAGTATCAATCCATCAGTCAATAGTGATTGATTGGCAAAATTGTGACAGTATCAAACAAGATAACTTGCAGTATGTGTTCCATTTCTAAGTATTCTGAGTTTAAATACTGATCTGTAATTGAAAATTAAAAAAAAAAAAAAAATGGTGACTCTTCTGTTAGGAGTTGCAACTGACAGACAGTTTCAACAATCTGATAATCAATGGAAACATAGTTTCCTTGTTTTCTTGATTGATTGCTTCCAAGAAGAAATAGTGAGGTAAAATCTGTAAATGTTAAGCTTAACATGATATCACAGAAACAAGTGAGGTAAAATTTGAAATTGTTAAGCTTAACAGATATGACATCTCAGAATTAATGTTATTGGAAATATATTATATTGTTGATCTAACTGCAATTTGGGACAATAGATGTTAAAAATTATTTCAAAAAAATTACTGATTAAAGACGTAAGTGCATGGTGACACAAATATGCTCTCATGTACATATATTTGTAGATGTGTTTAGAAAGAGATAGGGAGGAAGGAGAGCAGAGAGCAGTAGTATTTTATCAGAGAGAAAATATGAATTATTCATGAAGATTTATGCAACTCAGGAAATAAGTATCTAAGTACTTTAATCTTGACAACAATTTGTACATCTCAGTCTTTGAGGTTACGGTCACTATAGATACATCTAGCTTCTCCCAGGTCTGGATTTTCTTAAGTACTATAAGAAATTTTCATGTGATAAATTAAAACGTGACTAAAAATTTGCAAGATTAATTATGCTGAGGATTTACATGAAAGAACCATTTATGTTAATAAGAAGAATTGATCATGACTCTCTAGCTACCTGTGTTAGTTGTTAGTGAGCATCTGTTTTCATCAAGCTTTCTCAGTGTTGGATTATAGTCAGGAGTACAAATAAATGTGTACTTACACACGAGGGAATATATCATGCTTTGAAAATGAAAATGTCATTAAGTTGCTGTCACACTAATAAAGTGATTTACCTAGATTAGTTTAAATGTTAGTCAATTGATTTACTATATTTTATTAACACCTTACATGTAAAATCAATTTTTTGTATCATTAAAGACAGAGAAATAAATAATGTATAATGCTTTCTGACTACCATTCATTTTCTTTTCTCCAGAAAATAAATACAATAGATTGTCTCAACATATCAAGTGCTTTGAATGTAAAATGCACAAAATACACAGGACAAAAGCTAAAAATTAAAGAGTGAGCCTTATTTCATTGATATTCTTAAAATAACAGGTGATTGATCTTATTAAGGCTACATAGATGCCAGTAATACTACTGTATCTTTAATTTAAAGAAGTAGAGGAAATTGATGCTCTTATTGATTTTGACCTCATATGATATGTTATGTAATTGGCAAAATATATTTTACTATAGCAGTGAATCAAGAAAGGAAAAGTAGAAGGCTATTTTTGAGCATATTTCAATGTTAGCCGGCAAGAGAAGTGCTGATATAAAAAAAATGTGGTTACAGTAGTTGTCATATGCAATTACTAGAAGGGCTATAATAAGTTCTCAATGAACCAAGTTTTCAACAGAAGTTTGATTTTAGACAAGAAAATGCATTTCTTTCTTTTAAACCTTGTGCCTGTAATTTTTAGCTATGGTCAGGAAAGATATTAATTTTATCAGGCTGACTTGCTCTTAGCACATTACATGGAGTAAAGTAATCTGGTGGTGAAGTAGCACAATCATACATAATGGGTTATAGAACATTAAATGTTGTTGTTGTTGTTGTTGTTTGTTCCTTCTCAAGCCATGCCTGGCTCATAAGGGCCGGTTTCTGGTTTCATTGGCGTATAGGTTCCCCACCTGGATGGGACGCCAGTCCATCGCAGGTGAGCTGCTAGATGCAGAAGGAAAGAGTGAGAGTAAGTTGTGGTGAAAGAGCCAGCAGAAGTTCACCATTACCTTCTGCTGGAGCCATGTAGAATTTAGGTGTTTTGCTCATCAACACACACATCGCCTGGTCTGAGATTCGAACCTGCAATCCCTCGACTGCGAGTCCGATGCTCTAACCACTAGGTCATGTGCCTCCACAACATTAAATGTATTTATATCAATTACTTCATATTTAAGAAATCAGCTGGTGATTGAGAGCAAAAACAGCAGACAAAAATTTAGAGGGTTGCATGGTAAAGCAGGCATAGTATACACACAGAGTGACCATATATTTTAAACATGCAATGGGGACAGGAAAGGATCTCAGTTTAGGTACTCAAAATCACATAATCACACATGAATGTATGTATGCATTTTATATCTTTTAAGTATGAGAGTGCATGGTATAAAGTAGGAGTGAAAAGTGTAGTAATAATACTTAAAAAATGTAATAGCACTAACAGTAAAATGATGACAAATTCAAGTTCTCTAACTGCACTGATGAAATTCACATTAGAAGTGATATAACCACTACATATCATGGACCACTGCAAATAACAGACAAGTTCTATTAATAAAAATATTTAATCAATGCTAAGAGTACTATTAAAAATTTCTAGTTGGTGATAGACATTTTTAGAAACTGTTACATTTGCTAACAGTGTACTTTCTACATTGCATACGATAAAGTTTCAGAAATATATGCTGTTACTTAGCAATCAAATGGTAATCAAACAAAAGGTGAACTACCTTAGAGGAATAAATTAAATATAATCTACTCAATATGTAATGTGAATTTCAAAAGAGATTTAGCACAGTTGAAAGCGGCTATTCTCAAAACTATTGGTTGGTGTATGAGATGTTTTGGACATGTGATGATTATGGATTATGCAAGCTAAGATAAGAAATGTTTTGCAATGATGCTTGATGGGAAAATGGCTTGTAGTTAATAAGTGAGATCAAATGATTATAAAAATATTGACCTAATAACTCATGCTAACCCTATATACCTATATATACATATATATATATATATATATAATATATATATATATATATATAATATATATATAAATATAAATCTATTTACATAATATATAGATGTGTATATATCGAACATACACACAAACACATACATATATACATTGCACAAATACATGCATGCATACATGTATGTATATAAATACACATATGTGTGTATACATTTATGTTTGTGTATGTATGTATGTATATATA
>NC_068982.1:38588473-38592435 GCF_001194135.2 Octopus bimaculoides | reverse complement strand
ATATATATATATATATATATATATATAATCATCATCATCATCATCATCGTTGTCATTTAACATCTGCTCTCTATGTTGGTAAGAGTTGGACAGTTTGATAGAGAACTGGCAAGTCAAGAGGCTGCACCAGGCTCCAATCTGATTTGGCAAGGTTTCTACAGCTGGATGCCCTTCCTAATGCCAAACACTCCGAGAGTGTAGTGGGTACTTTTATGTGCCACAGGCATGGGACCCAGTGAGGCAGAACTGGCATCGGCTACGCTTGAATGATGCTTTTTATGTGCCACCGGCACAGGAACCAGTCAGGTGGCACTGGCATCAGTCACACTCAAAATGGTGCCTTTTATGTGCCACCAGCATGGGTGCCAGTCAAGTGGTACTAGCATCAGCCTTGCTGAATGGTGCTTTTCACATGCCACTGGCATCAGCCATGCTTGAATGGTGCATTTTACGTGCCACCAGCATGGGTGCCAGTCACGCGGTACTGGCATCAGCCACGCTCGAATGGTGTTTTTTATGTATGTATATATAATCATCATCACTATTTAACATCTGTTTTCCATGCTAGCATGGACTGTATGGCTTGATAGGAATCAGTGAACCAGAGGACTGCACTGAGGTCTGATATCCACTTTGGTACGGTTTCTACAGCTGGATGCCCTTCCTAAGGCCAACTATTATACAGAATGTACTGGGTGATTTGCTGTATACTCTTGCTTGTCATATCTTTACCCATCTGATATCTTGCATATGCTTCATGTTTGTATCAGCACAGTCTTCTGTCTTTCATGCTACATTTCATTTCTCTGCTATCCAGCTTTTCTCTTAGCTCATCCATATGCTCATGTACACAAATGTTACACATTCAGTGTATCATGTTTGCTTCATTTCTTTCCATCAATTGCACATCCTACACATTCCTTGTCTGTTTCACTCCTATACAATATTGCACTTCATATATAAACATTATATAATTTGCCCTTCACTTGAAAAGTGAACTTACTTGCTGTCAGTAGGAGTAATAGCGCTGTGAACTTTTCCTACCCTGTTCTTACTCTGGCTGCCATAATTCCAAAATACAATCTATATTAATTAGATCACCTGGGTAACAGAAGCTATCAACTACTTCTAAGGAGCCTTTCAAGCATTTAAAAGAATTCATTTCATGAATGCCCCTATTTACCCCTAATTTACCCTTGCACCTAATTTACTCCTGCACATCTGTCAACATGATCCTACTGCATCTCTTGAGCAGTCATAGTTAGCACACACACACATATATAAGTTCAGGCATGGCTGTGTAGCTATAAAGTTTGCTTTCCAACCATGTGGTTTTTAGTTCAGTCACACTGTGTGGAACCTTGTTGAAAATTAGTTATGGCCACCTCTCTGATGGTAGTCTGTAGAGTCCTATCTTCTTTTCTGTAAACTAAATCTTTTGTTTTTCTAAGTTAACTTTGAGGCTTTTCAATACTAGACTTGTTTCTGTGTTCAAAAATTCTTCTTTCAAAATATGACAATTTTATCTAACTTTGAGAATAGGTCATCACCACATAGGCGTTTCCACAGACAGCTGGCCATAAACTCTTCTGTTACAGCCTGAATAACTATAATAAACACTAGGGAAAAGAGAACAACTGTGAGCTAATGAACACCTACCAGTGCTCTAAATTCCTTGATTAACTCATTGCTAACTCTCACTTTGATGATGGCATCTCTGTACATTATTGCAAGCACATCAACACCTAGTATTCTTTGTGACTACATGACAATATGCCTGGGGTACTGTCAACGGCTTTCTCCATCAACAAATTCTAAATACAGTAGCTTACTCTTATATTAGAACTTCTACCGTTGTCTCATTAAGAAAGTCATCAGTAGCACCCCATTCTGGTACAAACATAAACTGCATCTCATCTAAGCTACTTCTCTTTCAAATCAATTCTTCTATAATTCAATTACATTCAAAGCTAGCTCTATCTGTCTGATTCTTCTGTTGTTGCTCCTTTTCAGAGCATTTCTTTTACCCTTGTAACAACTGATAGTCATACATCTCAGTGATACCCATGATGGTCAAATATAACTGCAAATAATTGCACTTTCAATTCTACAACTGTCAACCTCAGTGTCTGGTCTCTCTCTGCCGGGTCCACCTAAAGCAGATTTTCTCTCTCCCAGATATTGTCCTCACTCAACAACTTCATGTCATACTTTTTCCAAGACTTTTTCTTCTTGTGCATAAAACTTGTCTAATTATTCTTTCCCAGGTGTAGGTAGAAACTTCATAAGATTCACCCAATGTAAGCTTTGGACACAAAATTTGCAGCAACATCAAAGGAAGATTAACAGAGAAACTAACTTTTATATGTGGAAGATGCACAGGCATAATAAATGCTGAACAAGTGCAGAAAATAGACTCCATCAACTGGCAGGGGGGTAAGCTAAAGGTAGTAGATAGCTTCTGGAATCTAGACAACCAGGTTTGTAGAGGAGGTGGTTGTTCCAAGAGCATACTATGAGAATAAGATTAGGCTAGGCAAAGTTCAGAGACCTCTTACTCCTGCAGGCAACAATTGTTTGATGCCAGTGGTGAACAGCTATGCTGCATTGCAGTGAAACATGGGCTATGACAGTTGAGGACATGCGTGGCTTGAGAGAAATGAAGCCAGTATGCTTTGCTGGATGTGCAATGTCAGTGTGCATGTTTGACAGAGTGTAAGCATCTTGAGAGAAAAGTTAGGCATAAGAGGAATCAGGTGTGGTGTGCAAGAGAGACAACTGCATTGGTATGTTCATGTGATGCATATGGATGAGGACAGCTGTGTAAAGAAGAGCTGACTTTTAACTGTAGAGAGGACCTGTGGTAGAGGTAGACCCAGGAAGACATGGGATGAGGTGGTGAAGCATGACCTTTGAACTTTGAGCCTCACAGAGGCAATGACTAGTGACTGAGACTTTTGGTGATGTGCTCTGCTTAGGAGAACCCATCAAGCCAAGTGAACCGATGCTGGGAGCACGTAAAGAAAAAGTCAACCTTTGAACATTGGGCCTCATGGAGGCAAAATGACTGAGTTCTTTTTGAGCACTGGGCCTCATGGAGGCAAAGTGGCTGAGTTCCATTCAAGTGGTGGGCCTTACAGAGGCAAGGTGGCTGAGTTCCTTTTGAGCACTGAGCCTCATGGTGGCAAAGTGACTGAGCCCCTAGGCCACATGGAGGTAAAGTGGCTGAGTTCCTTTCAAGTGTTGGGCCTCACAGAGGCGAGGTGGCTGAGTTCCTCTTGAATAGGCCTCATGGAAATGAAGTGGCTGAGTTCCTTTGAGCATTGGGCCTCATGGCTGAGACCTTTGGCATTATGTCATGCTTGAGGAGGACCCATCAAGCTGAGCAAAATCACAGTCATGGCAGATACTGGTGTCACGAAAATGGCACCCATGCCAGTGGTATGCAAAAGCACACATTACATTCTTAGAGTGGTTGACATTAGGAAGGGCATCCAGCCATAGAAAACCAAGCCAAATAAGACTGGATCCTGGCACAGCCTTCCAACATTCCAGCCCAGTCAAACCGTCCAACTCATGCCAGCATGGACAAAGGACATTAAATGATGATGATGATGATGATGATGATGATTGGGGCAGACTTTCTACAGCTGGATGACATTCTTCCTGTCACCTGTTTCCAAGCAAAGTAATATTTCCCCATAGTTAGACATGTTTTTCACAGAAGACTAGAAACAAACAACCTCGTTTGTATGACACTGGCAACCATTTACAGCCATCACATGATATCTAGACAAAGATGCACACAAAAACATACATACACACACACGTAAACATACAATACACAGACTATAGACTCTCACACACACACACATGCATACTCACATATATATATTCACACACAATGGGCTTCTTTCAGTTTCTGTCTACTAAATCCACTCACAAGGTTTTGGTTGGCCCAG
>NC_068982.1:38566820-38588383 GCF_001194135.2 Octopus bimaculoides | reverse complement strand
CACAGACTATAGACTCTCACACACACACACATGCATACTCACATATATATATTCACACACAATGGGCTTCTTTCAGTTTCTGTCTACTAAATCCACTCACAAGGTTTTGGTTGGCCCAGGGCTATAATAGAAGGTGCCACACAGTGGGACTGAACCAAAGATCATATGGTTGGTATGGTTGGAAAGCAAACTTCATAGCTACTCAGCCATACCTGAACTTATGTGTGTGTATGTGTGTGTGTGCGTGTGTGTGTGAGTGTGTGTGTGTGTGTGTATGTGTGTGTGTGTGTGTGTGTGTGTGTGTGTGTGTGTGTAATCCTTTTCAGTTTATGCTCACTTTTTCATGCTGCCAGGATCAATGCATTGCTCATGTTTCACTTCAGCATAGGAAATACCCTGGCTGACATCCACTCTAATCTGTGTTGAGTGCCCCAGCATGGCCACAATCTAAAGATTGAAACCAATGAATACATGCATACATACATGCATGCATGTATGTATGTATATATGTATGTGTATGTGTATGCATGTGTATGTGTGTGTGTGTGTGTGTGAATACATACCTGCATAAAGCATAAACGTGCATACACTTTTACATACTCATGCAAATACAACACATAACTTATATAAGTTGCCTGCTAACTACCTGTAAAGATTCCAAATCTGACAATTAATGTAGATTAATGAAAAGCCAAGTATAGCTGAACATGGAAGCAAAATCACAAATGAAAGGAAGATAAAATAACAATTAAGAAGCAGCTACACTAATAAATAAATCAGTTAAAATATAAGCATTTTTTTAAGTAACTTTCATTTCAAGTTTTGTCACAAGGCCGGCAATTTCAGGGGCAGAAGTAAATCAATTATATTGACACCAGTATTCAACGGGTACTTATTTTATCAAGCCCAAAATAATTAAAAGTAAAGTCAACCTCTGTGGAATTTGAACTCAAAATGTACAGACGGACAAAATGTTTAGTGGCATTTTTTTCCGGCAAGCTATCAGCTCTGCCAGCTCGCTGCCCATTTTTTATTAAGTAATATTAACATGTGTTACTTTAATCTGTGAAATATAAGTGACTGCTTATGAAGCTGGCATTTACAGCAACTGTGACTTGACTTAAATTTGAATACAATTTTATTAAATTTCTTTCTATAATTGTTATTGTTTTTCACTTGTCTATTTCTTATCTTCATACTGATATGCAAAATGATTTTCTACTTTGTCCCATCATTAACTACTCTTTTGTTAACTACAACACTGTTAAGTTTGGAGAATTTCTTTAGGTTTATTTCTTCTTCATTTATTTATTTCATTTTGTCAATCTCTCGTCATCATTTATAAGCTCAAGATACTTTTACAACCTGTTTATCTTGTATTTTGTGTTTTTTATCTTCAATTTTCGCATTGATTGTTATCACATGACAGTAACATCTGAGACATTACAACTATCTAATGCTCACTCACTTTCTACATTCTTGTTAGTAACTTAAACATATTCCTTTGATTTATATTATCAATTCAAGTAGATCAAATTTATCACTTCCCCTTTAACCTAATTAGAATATGAGGTCAGATCTCACATTAAGTAACTTTTTTCTTTCTTACGATGAAAAATAAAAATTACTTCACTTTTTCATTGATTTGGAAAATACAGTGCCAGTTAACTCACTTCGAAACCAGAAACTTCTTGTCACCAGAGCAACAAATAATTGCTGAATGAGCACACTATCTGTAAGGTAAATGAATGCTCGGTTATTGGTCAATAAGTAGATTTAAGAAGAAAATTACTCTTAATTGTTTTCCTGATCTTGGGGTTTCGTAAATACCTTTTAATCCATAGCTAGATTAGTTGAGATCTCTTTCATCAGCTTTGCAGTTTTAAAAATGAGTTATAGATATATAAGAATAGAAGATTAGAAGCTATTACAGAGAAAGTTGATGCTTGTGCAGTCTGCTGGGGAATTCCTCAACTAGAGAGTGAATACATATAACAAGTGTAAGCTAGTTTGGTCTTATTTTGGAAGCGATGATCTAATAATAGCCAACAGTAGCTCTACTGGAGTGTGAGAACAGACAAATAAGGAAGGGTTAAATTAGTACTCTCAACGGATAACAGTAGTCGTTTAACTAAGGCAGTCTGAAGACCCGCGTTATGGTAAACCGCTAGAAGTGTTGTAAAATTTTCCATAGACATTTCCAATCTTTAAATTCCGAAAAGCAATCTCTCCTAGTCTAATTACTTATAACATTACTCCTAAGTAAGTTAAATTGAGTGTCAGCTTAAAAAATGAAGGATGCTAGCCACTGGATTTACAGGACATGGTAGTCCCTAAGCTTATTTCGATAAAGTATTTGCAGAGAAGATAAGTGGACAGTTATTGTACGTATTAAGATAGTTAAATTTGTTCTTTTATATTTAATTTTATAGAAACAAAATATCCCTTCTAGGAATTTTAGAATTAAATAAATTATAACAAAATTTATCTTCTCATTTTCAGCAAGATTTTCTCACATATATGTAACGGAGTAATATTTATTTATTTACATTTTTAAGGTTGGCTCATTATTTTGGAAACATCTCCTCGACCTCAAGAAGTCCTCATAAGCGAAGCTAATGGCATTGGTGGAGGGTGAGATACAGAGAAATGTCAGCAATGTTGGTATTGTGACTGGAATATCCTTTTGTAAAGGAATCAAGCGAGGGAGAGAGAGAGAAGTGGCAAGTGTCTATTTATAGGTAGGTTGGTAAGTAGATAGGTGAGCTAGGAACGTACGTCTTTTACCTACGTGAATGGCTGCCTACGTAAATCGGTAGCGATTACGTATGGGCCTCTATCTACATAAACATTGCGGCAGCTTAACCTTATGAAGCCATTTGTAACTTTGTTTTTCGGAAACGGGATCTTTACCATGATTAAACAACACAAGTTGATTCACGAGGTAAGTTACTTTTCATCTGATTACCTTTATTTCGTTATTAATTAAAACAGAATGTCAAATAAAGCACGAGCATACTCACGCCTATCTTTCACATATGTAACAGCTATTTTAAAGTAATTTATTATTTTGGAATCCTTTCTCGTAAGATGATTTTGATAACAGAATAGTTTCCCTTTGCATATTGTGTTTGTATAGGTGTGTATATACAATATATGTATGTAGTTACATTTGTACATACTGACGGAATGATAGATGGAAGAACATGCGCATATGTTAATGTGAAAGTGTTTATGTTTCTCGTGTTTATAATATAAACGCATATTTTTGCATGAGTATATGTTTGTATTTATGTTCCTCTATGCTATTATGCTTTCATCGATCACAAATAAAGATGGTCTGGTCGCGAGCTTGCTTGGGTTTTGAAATTTAACGTCCATCGTTGCACTGACGTAACTTGAGTTTATACCACCTGGGACAAACTCTACACCTACCTCCAACCTGAACAGCACAAAATGATACATACATATATAAAGTATCTGACGAGGCAGTCCACCTCCCTCACCCTTTTATAATCACTCGTGCATGGTTACCGGGTTTATAGCTGTTAGCAGCAATGCACTTTAGGAACTTGGTGAATCTGATCATTGACCTCACAGAGTTTACTTTAGCTAGTAACGTCTGACACATCCACCACACTGTTTTCTATGGCTTTACTTGTAACGCTAGGTCAAGTAGCTGTCGGATGTTATGCCATACCGAAGGACAGCTCATGTCTAGTCCAAGACGATTTATTTCTATGCTTGCCTCTAACTCATATTTAGCTACCTTTCCTATATTCACTACCTCTAGAATCGCCTAGCAGAAGCTCTCCTCCCTGCTACTGTCTATACTTCGGATTAATGGTTAAATCGAGTTGTATATATGAGTGTGCGTATACATGCAAATGTATATCCATATGTGCATGCATGCTTGTATGTATGTATGTATGCATGCATGCATGCATGCACGTATGCATGCATGCATACACGCACGTATGAATGTGTCACCATCCACCTTAGTGTTTTTTCCATGCTGACAGGTTGGACGAGGTGTCGTTAAATTTTTACTATTACACTCATAATAGTACGGGCGTATTCAGCACTGCAGTGTCAATGGGAAGATACACATAGACAAATATACAGACACGCAACACGCAAAATACACACATAAACATACATACGTACACATATGTACATATATAAATACATAAATATACATAATACATACACACACACACAGCTGTATATATGTGGGTGTATGTGCATGTATATGCATATATACATATATAATAAAGTGTATGTGTGCGCATGTACGAAAGTGTACACCAACGTTGCAATGAAAAACGACTCGATACGAAATCCTGAATTAAACACTTTTTTAAGTTACTGTTGACAGTGACTTCAACGTTTTCTCTGCAGCTGATTTATCAGTGAGTTTGTCAAACAACACACTCACACACACGTGTGTGTGAGTGTGCATAATATTTTGCTTCAATGCAAAAGTGTTATATAATGTGTTTTGAACCTTGTCATTCATATATGAATATCAATATTTGCGTTTGTTAATAAGTACACATACATACATATATGCATACATACATGCATGCAAACATACATGCATGCATACATACATACATGCATACATACATGCATACATACATATATACATACATACGTGCATGCAGGCATGTAGGCGTTTGACTAATTTATTACTTAAAGGGAAAGAGTACTGGTTTCCAACAAACAAACGAAAAAAAAAAAAAAATTTCATCACTGGATTTTGGATATCAACAATAATAATTGTTAAATATTGAACTTTCAGAAAGGCTTGCATATTTTATTGATTGTTATTTAAAGTTCATGTTAACCGGTCACTTTCCCCAAAAATCTTAGCTTTTCCATATTGTCACTAAAGATATTTACTTGCATAACTAATTTAATCAATGATTATTGCTATAAATGGGAATTTATAATCAGAGTTGAGGAGCTGCAGGTTTCGGAACAGTTCTTCATCGATATTCTCTTACAGATTTTGGAAAAGATGTTTACATCTGTCGGACAGCTATCCCATATCTTTTCATGTATTTTCTCTTGTGTCTCAGATAACTATATCAAGTTCGATATGTTTGTTCTCAGTAGATTTATTGGGAATTTTCCACCTGTATGTATGTACGTGTGTGTGGGCGTGTGTTTGTGTGTGTGTGTGTGTGTGTGTGTGTGTGTGCGTGCATGTGTATGTATGCATACATGTTTATATGTATGTGTAATAATTTGACTCCGTATCGAAAAGGGATTTTCAACCCAATATCTACATGCTGTTATTTATAGCTTTATGTGAGCCTTGAGAACCACTATTTTATAAAAGAATTATTTCATGTTCTCTCGAAAATTTATAAAAATCTTATGACATCAACAGTGTGTGTGTGTTCACATACATCTACACACGCATGTAATATATATGTATATATGAATGTATATATATGCATATATATGAATGTGTGTGTGTGTGTAAGCTATGTACAAAGATGTAGTTAGTAAAATGAGTAAACAATGACTTCAGTGATAAATTTAGCATAATGGCAGGAGTCCCTACCTTCATGGTATCTTGAGTCTGAGCCCCAAGGCTTAGTCCTCAGTCCTCTTGTTCATCATTGTCTTACAGACCATCACAGACGAGTTATGACTGGTCGTCTATGGGAACCCCTATATACTAATGATTTAGTTCTCATAGTTCTAAATCTAGACTCCAGAAGTCTTAAAACAAACTTAGCAAAGATTAAGGTTTTAATGAGGGAAGAAGACAGACCCTGGTATCCTCATGGGAAATGGCATTGCTTGACATGCAGTAAATGTCATGATATAAACTCCATACACTGTACCCATTGTAAGCTATAGACACAAAAGAGACGTAAAATCAGAGGCAAACAAAGAATATAAACTGCATATGCGATAGATGCACTGGAGCAGAATGTGCTGTGGGTACATCGGAAACAGATTCTCTTAAATGCCTGAATGGCTTACTGGAAATAACTGGTAGCTTTTGTTACCTTGGCGATGTAATTAGCAGACGTGTGTGTGTATGTGTGTGTGTGCAAACAAACATATATATATATATATATACAGTTATCTAAGGAGGTTTCATAAGTTAGAAAAAGAAAGAGTACTTGCAATATAAAGGTTTCTTCAGGTTCCATACTCCAACTTCACTTACATGGTATTGGACAGTCCACAGCTATAGTAGAGTACACCTGTGCTTGGGTATGTGTGTATATATACACATATATATACACATTGGCAATGCATGGGTGTGTGGTTAAAAAGTTTGTTTTCCAATCATGTGGGTCAAGTTCAATCCCACTGCATGACACTTTGGGCAAGTGCCTTCTTCTGTAACATAAACCTGACCAAAAAGCCTTGTGAGTGGATTTTGTGGATGGAAACTAAAAGATATCCAGTGCACACACTAGTGATAGGTATGGTGTAGGTACAAGCATGGCTGTATAGTTAAAAAGTTCTCTTCAAAACCGTTTGGCTTGCAGTTTGAACCCACTATGTTGATTGACCTCATGAGTAAAATGAGTGAATAGAAGGAAACTAGAGGAAGCCTGTTCTCTCTTTCTCTATCTATATATATGTGTGTGTGTGTATGTGCATGTGTGAGTGAGTACATATTCTTATTGATGTGTGCACTGATTGTAAACATAAGACATTTATACATATATTATTTGCAGTTAATTGTAAATAGAAGTCTCACCATTCATGCAAATAGTGTTATCTGTTTTCTATCTTCTGTGAAGGCATGTGAGGATTTGCTATTTGATAGACTTGGCAATTATCACTGTATTTGGAAATGGGTGAGTGTGTGAGTTTTTTTTTTTTTTTTCTCGTTCAGGAATGGCCTCCAGCTGTTAAAATCACATTGGACCCATGGAAGAATGGAGAAGTAGATATTAAAACGATGTTGATCATGATGGTGATGATGATGATCATCCTTGTTTAACGTCCACCTTCCATGCTAGCATAGGTTAGACGGTTTGACAGAAGACTGCACCAGACTTCTGCATGGTTTTTATGGTTGGATGTCCTTCCTAACACCAACCACCCCACAGAGTGGACTGGGTGCTTTTTACGTGGCACCAGCATAGGTGAGGTTAGTTTTGGCATGGTTTTTACAGCTGGATACCCTTCCAAATGCCAACCACTTTACAGTGTGGACTGGGTGCTTTTTACATGGCACCAGCACTAGTAGGGTCACCAAGTAATTTGCACGACAAGGAATCTTTGAGAGGGGGTGGTGGCATTGGAGGAGATGATCTTGTGTCAGATGATGAAAGGATAGAATGTGATAGAAAGTCAGAGGCAGAAACAGATGTCTTGCTGTAGAGGAGGTACATGGTTACCCAGCCAGAGAGAGAGAGAGAGGAAGAGAGCATAGTTGTGTGGCTCATTTCTCATCAATGTATATGTGTGTGTGTTTGTGCTTTCATACTTTGACTTAGTGTGGAGGCGCAATGGCCCAGTGGTTAGGGCAGCGGACTCACGATCAGAGGATCGCGATTTCGATTCCCAGACCGGGCATTGTGAGTGTTTATTGAGCGAAAACACCTAAAGCTCCACGAGACTTTGGCAGGGAATGGTGGCGAACCCTGCTGTACTCTTTCACCACAACTTTCTCTCACTCTTTCTTCCTGTTTCTGTTGTGCCTGTCTTTCAAAGGGCCAGCCTTGTCACACTGTGTCACACTGAATATCCCCAAGAACTATGTTAAGGGTACACGTGTCTGTGGAGTGCTCAGCCACTTGCACGTTAATTTCACGAGCAGGGTGTTCCGTTGATCAGATGAACTGAAACCCTCGATGTTGTAAGCAACGGAGTGCCAACAACAATTTTGACTTAGTGTGATAGTTATAAATGGATGTCACCATCATAGAAATGATGTCATTCATTTCCACTCTTCAGTGAAAGCTTGTTCCATCATGAGGAAACCTTGCTTGGAAACAAGTGTGCATTGGTGAAAGAAAGAGCATCTGGACAGAAAATCTGCTTCAAAAAATTCCATCTGATTCAGTTATGATTGTATAAAAATAGCTAAACAGCAGATGGTGATGTTATTTCCCTTGTCAGCAGATCATCCAGTGGTTTTGTGTCCTAGAAGATGTTGGAAAAAGAGATCCTTTACTTGAAATACAAGTGAAGATTAGTAATGACCATCTGGCAGTAAAACAATGCCTGAATAATACATTTGTCTAACCTATACTAGCATGCAAAAAACAGACATTGAAACAGCAATTGAATATGTGTGCATATATTTATGTATGTGTGTATATATGTAAACAAATATACATATATACCCATGTTAAGTACTAATATATTTAAGCACACACACCACACACATATATTTTTATTTATACTGTAGTTATGTGTGTGTGTGTACATGATTTCTTTAGCTGGATGCCCTTCCCAACAGTAACCACTTTTTACAGTGTACTGACTAAGTACCCCTTCTTTCACTCCCTAGTTTTTTGCAATAGCAGCATTATAGAAATTGTCTTTCTCTCTCTTAGCAAAATTAAAGAGTCCTCTCAGCATTGCATTATCTCTGCTTGATTCATCAGCCTCTCATTGCTGGTACTTTTTGTGAAGTTCTTCTAAGGTCATCTCATAACTTGCAGGACCAAAGATCCTCTATGTCAGCAATGAAGAATAAAAGGGAGAGAGAGAGAGAGAGAGAGAGAGAGAGAGAGAGGCTGATGATTTTAAGCAAATTATTGAGAAGAGATAAAATCCAAACAGAGAGACAAATTTAATGTTGTGAGTTGGTAGTAGTGGAAAGACTAACAGAAGAGACAGTGTTAAGGAAAATAATGGAAATGAACAGGTATGAATGGAAAGGAAAGAGCTTTGTTGGGAGGGGGAGGTTGTTAGTGAAATAGAGAGAGGGACAGAATGATAATGACAATGGAATGAGTTGAGTAGAAAGGATTTAATATTACCCCATGTTATAAGGGTGATTATTTTTGAAGGGGTGCATGAAAAATAACCAGATACATTGGTGAAAGGAACCAAAGAAGAAGTGGGGAAAGGACCAGAAAAAGTCAGTGGGGTAGTGTCATGGAGATAGGTTAGAGAAAGAGTGATATGTTAGAGAGGGGGAGATAAGTGAGAGAGAGAGAGAGAGGTAGGTGGATGAATGCTGTAAAAGCAGTGATAGAAAGGGAAGGAGAGTGTAATAGAGAGAGGGGAGAACTGAGGATGGATGCAACTCAGTCATCATCCATATTTATTCTTTTTAAGTGTTCTCTGTGCTATGTGTGCACCAGAGTGCAGGTTTTCTCCAACAGCACCATATCACCAATTACTGCACTCCTTTGTTATCTCTTTTCTGAAATCCAGCATCTTGATATCAATTTTCACCACTTCATCTCATAAATTTTCTAAGTTTTCTTCTTCCACAAGTACCACCACTTTGAACATTTAACACAATATTTTATGCAATTGCAATCATCATATGCATCACATACCCTTACCAATACAGTCTTCTCTTTGCATACACCATCTAATTCCTCTTATACACAGCTTTTCCCTCAGCTCATTTGTATTGTACTGTTCATGCATTACACATTACACTAACATTATACATCTGTAATTCCTCTACATTCAAGGCTTATGTCTTAGTCTCAGCAGCATTTTACATACAAACATTTGCCCTTCACTCTAAGGGAGAAGCCCTTTATTGCTAGCAAATGTAGTTGCTTCTTTAACTTTTTCCATGTTCTTACTTAGGCTATGATTCTTTAAGAGCAGCTACTCACATTGCTAATTAGGTTACTTTTGTGACAGGAAAACTTCCAAGTAATTAAGAGAATCTATATCCCAGGTGCTCTTCATGATTCATACGCCTGACCACATGTCATGGGTTACCTTTACTGTTAACCTGTCTGTGCTCTCACTACACTTCTTATGTGCTCAGGTTTATACTGGATGCACTGTTTAGAGTTTCTACCTATTTCTTTTCTGCACACTGAGTATAACCATTTCCCTGAAGGCAACACAGTCCTGCCTTCTTTTCTAATTAGCATAAGTTTAGTTTTAACAAAGTATACTTTAAGACCCTTCAATTCTATAGTTTGCTTCTGTATTTGGAATTTCTCCAAATTGTCCACAGATTTAGCTATAAGAATAAGACCATCAGCATATAGGTATTCCCATAGATAACCAGTCTTAAAATCTCTGTTATGGTCCAGAAGACTGCAATAGACAAGTGTGTGTGTGTGTGTGTGTGTAGCTATACATACGTTCATATATGTATATACATATAATGTTTAGATGCAGGCATATGGTTGTAGTTACAAAGTTCACTTTCAAATCATGTGTTTTGGGGTTCAGTTCCTCTACACACCACCATTGCTAAGTCTCTTCTACTATAGACCTACACCAACTAAAGAATGGATTAAATAGACAGAAACTGAAGGAGGCCTTATGTATGTACATATGTGTGCCAGCCTGTAGCGTGTGTGTGTGTGTGTGTGTGTGTGCAGTAGTTTTTGCCAGAGCTTTCTTGCATGTTTTTAAAAGATTAATTGGAAAACCATGAGAGCCCTTTGCTGAGCTCAAGTTTGTCTTATCAATGGCTGATACTACATCCTCCACCAATGATCAATAGCTGCCTTTTCCTTGTGTAAAATTACAGTGTTGAAGAACTCATTAGGCTTATTTATTTGCATATTTCCCAGTAGGAAACTCTATGGAATTGCTTATTTAGTATTTCATTTAGCCTTTGTCAGTTTGCAGTCAGTGAACCATGTTCTTCAAACTGAGATGAATTTTTTTATAATTTTGTAGATGGCTGTAGGTTTTATCTTTATATTTTCAACTGTTTCAGTTCCCTTTTCTTCCCTCTTCTTTTCATTGTAGAATTTGAGTTTATTTTCTTTTCTGAAAATACTATTTTTAAGTGGGACTTCTTGCTCTCATTAAATTGTATATTTAAGCAATTTGAAATCTTTATTCTTTGTCTCATAACAGCTTTCCTGTCTCTTGGGAAAATTTAATGCATATGGCATGCATTACTGACAAAAATTTAAGTTTCATGTTATTGTCTTCCACAGGAATATTTTTTGGCCAATTTTGTTTCACCTTCTATTTTTAAACTGATTTCCAAACAGCCTTGTAGTAGTTCTGACTGGAGAGGAATTAGTTCCTTCCTCTGTAGCATAAATCTTTGATTAGCTTTGATTTTATTGTATTATGGTCTTTACAAAATTGTCTTATCTCCACATGTAGATGAATTCTAGGTTATCAGTTCCATGATGTTGTTATTCATGATCAGGTAAAGTATTATTGCTCCATGAACATCATTTTAGTGAGATACTGATTTTGTTCATCACATGACATTCTTTTGGGTAATTTGATGCTTGAAAAGTTGAAGTCGTCCAACAGAAGTAGATTGATGTGCTGATATAATTTTGTTAACACTTCTTTTCTCAATATAAAGCCCTCCTCAAACTTACCATTATGATTTGAGGCAAAGATGGATATGATGTACATACTACCACATGGAGTTCCTTATATGTACTATTTATCTGAAGGTGCATGGCTGAATGGTTAGAGCATAAGGCTCACAATCATGAGGTAGTGAGATCAATTCCTGGACCAGGCTGTGTTTTTTGTTCTTGAGCAAGACACTTTATCTCATGTTGCTTCAGTTCACTCAGCTATAGAAATGAGTTACGATGTCACTGGTGCCAAATTGTATCGATCTTTACCTTTCCCTCAGATAACATCAGTGGCATGGAGAGGGGAGGCTGGTATTCATCGGCGACTGCTAGTCTTCCATAAAATACCTTGCCCAGACTTGTGCCTCGGAGAATAACTTTCTAAGTGCAATCCCATGGTCATTCATGACCAAAGGAGGTCCTTCCTTCCTTCCTCAATATATCACAGACCAAGTCTGTGTTCGATAGGGTTAAAAGAGCAACATATTTATGCATATAAATGACAACTTTCTGCCCTTCCCCTCTCCAAATCCTTCAACCATCCCAACAACAAAGAACGCTATTACACCATTCACCACAATAGCAATTAAAATCACCACCCACTCCATTAAAAAAAATAAAAGTTTGATAACTATTTACAAAAAGTCCTGTACAAGACAGCTGGTATGCTACAATAATTGGTTTGTGCACTACCTAAAAATACAAACTCCAAATTTAACCCCATTGTAAAGTTACTGCTTTTCCTCAATTTTTATTGAATTATCTGAGCAGGAGTGTTCTGCACAAGCTTTATGCATCAATTTCAGCTATATTTACAGGGTAACATCCAATTAGTTTGACATGGTGGTGAATGGTATAATGATGTAATTAGTTTGTTGTATGTTGGAATGGATGATGTATTTAGCGGTGAAAGGGATGGTGGGTTGGAAAGATCTGGGTTAGTCAGGTTAGATTTGTTGTTTGGTAAGGACTGAAACATATTTGAAGTTTTGCAGTTTGAATTGTTTTGTATGTGAACGAGTTGTAAATGTTTACTCCTTCATGTTAAGTGTATTCACTGGTAAAGTTGAGATTGCATGTATATATAGCATATATAAATATATAACATACACACACACACATATTAATTACATATTTTTACATGTTAATTATGTAATATGTGAAGGCGCATGGCTCAGTGGTTAGAGCATCAGGCTCACAATCATGAGGTAGTGAGTTCGATTCCCAGACGAGGCTGTGTTTGTGTTCTTGAGCAAGACACTTTATTTCATGTTGCTCCAGTTCACTCAGCTGTAGAAATGAGTTGCAACATCACCTTTGGCTTTCTCTTGGAGAACATCATTGGCATAAAGCGGGGAGGTTGATATACATGGGCGACTGCTGGTCTTCTATGAACAACCTTGCCTGGACTTGTGCCTTGGAGGGGAACTTTCTAGGGGCAATCCCATGGTCATTCATGACTGAAGGATGTCTTTACCCATTACCCAATTATGTAATTATTATATGAATGATAATGTTTGTATTTTAGCTCTAAAAACAGCTGTGGGACTTAAAAATGAAATTTTCAAATATTAGTGAGATCTTTGCTTTTTATTCTTTTTATTCTTCTCAGTATATTGCTCTATAAAAACTTATTTATCTCTGCAAACTCATTCCTATTATAGATAATCGCTACCTTGTCACCTAATTTACTACCTTTCCACTGTCGCACTGGGTCAATAGAAGCCATGTCATGCTGCACTCTACAGGTTCTTACATGTATTTTGCACTTATAATTTATATCATATTATGCACAGTTTGTTGACTTCTACATATAATTGAATGCATATTATTACTTGTTACATGAATTTTCTATAATTACATATTCGGATCAACAATGATGTGTGATTATGCATTTGTGTGAGTGAGATTTATACACCCTTGGGTGTACATATGCATACAAACATTCCAATGAACTTTATAGCACATCAGTAATGCATATCATATACCTGAGTGACTATATGTAGAATTGAGCACAACTGCTGTCATACAATTGTAATACTACCATTATTCTTTTCTGTATGTGTATACAATGCCCTACCAATATGTTTGTATTTGTGCATATACATATTCCAGTACATATCTTCATACAGAATATCAGTCAACTATTCTGAATCTACATGGTGATAGAGTTTTCATATCATATATCATATCTATGCATAAAAGTTTGCATATCAAAGTTGTGAGTGATTTGCAAAACAATCAGAACAAGGGAAATAGCTTTTAGTATAATCCCTAAATGTTCACATCCCATTATCCAGTTTAATTAACCCTTTCTTTCTGCAGTTGAATAATTGCTAAAAATTGCTAAGATTCAGCATGAAACCATTAGTACCGTATTAACACTAACCATTCTATTACCAGAAATTATCAATCTTCAGTGTGCTGTTGATTTCTCACTTTCTTCTCCATTACTTACATTGCATGACTTTTGGTAAGAAGTTTGCCTCCCAACCACATGGTTTTGCATTCAGTCCTATTGTACGGCACCTTGGGCAAGTGTCTTCTACTATATCCCCAACCCAACCAAGGCTTTCTGAATGGAAAGAAGCTTGTTGCATGTGTGTATATATATAGACGTTTTTTCCTCTCCATTTTTTTTTTCTTTCCCTCTGTTTTTTTCCCCCATTCCTTTATGTAGAAGAGTGTAGGATTGAAGCATCAAGGACCTTTCCCATTTTTCTCAAGCATCAAACTGATGTACCCTGTTTTGCTTTCTGTAAAAGCATGTCTGGTCATGGAGAAATATTACCTTACTTAGAAACAGTTGAGGGATGCTGAAAGGAAGTGAGTCTAGCTGTAGAAAATCTGCCTCAACAAATTCCATTTAACCCATGTGTGTATGGGGAAAGTGGACATTAAAATAATGATGATGGAGCAAGTATGAACAAAAAGCAATGATCTCCCTGATATTTCAAAATTTCATTCTTAAGTTCTACAGCTGTTTCCACTGTTAAAATACAATCATCCGTAGCCATATAATCATTACATAATTAATATATGAAAATACATAATCAATTAATTTGAGTATGATGAGTAAACTGTTTCATCAGGAAATGCAATTGAAATATGAAAATCAAAACACCATTGTCATTTTAAACGTGACAGAGATGAAACAAAACAAAAAAAAAGCCCTCACACCCACACACAAATATGTGTGTTTCTGTGTATGTATATATATATGTGTGTGTGTGTGTGTATATATATAAATGTGTGTGTGTCTATATATATACACACACATATGTACTTACAAATAATGCATACATGCAGACACTGACATATACGTTTATATATATATAGATACTATCTATACACACACACACTCTCACACACACACATATATACACAGACATACATATATTTATTTTATTCCCACTGACATATACGTTTATATATATATATATATATATTATCTATACACACACACACAAAGACATACACACACACACATATATTTATTTTATTCCATTATTTATTTATTTATTATTCTGTACTACTGCTATACATTCTGCATGCACTATTTGTGCACACATTTGTGCTCATACTTAAACACACAGACACATACAACACTACATAATTTGTGTGGGTGGAGGGATAGTATTGATTACCTCCTTTAATTAATTATGGTCATGGTTTCCTTGGCAGTAGTAATGATTTTTTTTTCCTCATTTTTTTCTGGGCACTTGGCCAATTTTCTAGGCAAGGGGTTATATTTCATTTAATTGATCACACTTCATTTGTGCATATGAAAGACAATCACGGCTTTGGCAAGATTTGAACATGAAACATTGATTTACTAAGGTGGTCTACTTAAAAGAATTCAAACCTGTGCTATGTTACCTTGTGAGTGTTCTGCTTCCAACACAGTTAACATGATATCTTACTTCAATGTGAGGTCAGATATCTTTTTAAAAGAGGAAATGAATACTACATATGCAGTATTCATAATTTTCATAAATTTCTCAATTATGGTATCTGTGTAAGAGAAGTTGTTTAATTTCAGCTTGGAATTGAAACCAGTTCACAGACTCTGACTGCCCAGGGTCTTGTCTCATATTCTATACTGTTTACTACAAGAGGTTAGCTATAATAATTATTTCTTATAGAGGCACAAGGGATAGATAAAGGTTTTAATTGGTTTTAAATTTCTGAAAATTATTGTACCTTAACCACTGCTGATCCTTTACTATTACTAATAAAAATAAAGTTTGAGTATGGTAAAAATACTCTGTGGTATCTTTCCTTGTATAGTTAAAAAAATTACTGGTGTGTTTTTTTTCTTCTTCCACCTCTCCCCCTCTTTTTTTTTTTTTCCTGACATATTAGAGGTTGACAATTATGCTGTAGAAAGTTTATCCTTTTAGCAGCCAGATTACTTTGTCAAGTGTATTGCTTATTTATTCACATTGTTTTGAATTATTCATTCATTATCTCATAGCTTGAGATTTCAATGATGTAATTGTTTATTTTTAAAATCACCTAGCAGGATGGGTCTGAGAGGCCAGATTTGGCCTGTTGCAACATAAAACAGGTAGAATCTTTGGGGTAGATAAGGCTAGTTTAAATGCTAAACAGTTAATAGTTATATGGGCTAAATGACCATTTCTGGATCTGTGGGAACAGTGAGTGAGCAGCAAACAGAGGAGAAGGATGAGGAAGGGGAAGAGGAGGGGCTGGATAATGAATGGCAGCAGTACTGGTAACAGCCCTTTACAAGCTATAGCAGGGTGGGATGGAAACATTTAACTATTTCAACCTTGGTACTTAAATAGTACTTTTCTATCTTCTTTAAAAGGATGAAAAACAAAGTTAACCTTGGTATGCTTTAAACTAAGATGCCCCACATTGGCACTGAATCCAGGCCCTCATGATTGCAATGTAAACTTCTTGACTAATCTACCTTTACACAGAGTATAGTTAATCATCTGAAATTTCGATACATGATTGGTATTTATTTTGTTGATTCCAGAAGAGCAAAAGGTACAGTTAAGATCAGTGAAATTAGAAATTAGATTGTAGAAGAATGAAACTAAATGATTCTCTCTGATTTTGGCACAAGGCCAACAATTTTGAGGGGAGGAGAAAGGGATCGCATTGACTCCCACCCATCCACCCACTGTTAAACTGTGTTTATTTTATCAAATCTGAAAGGATGACAAACAGCATTGACCTTGGTGGCATTTGAACTCAGAATGTAGAGAGATAGAAGAAATGCTGCTAAGCATTTTATTCAGTAATGATTCTACCAGCTATTTTCCCGTTACTTGACTTCTTTCCTTTTAGCTATAATAATGATTTCTTACTTTTGCACATGACTGCAAATTATTTTGAGAAGCTGTAATCAAATTGACTTTGTTACTTGAATGATACTTATTTTATCAACTTCGAAAAGATGAAAATGAAGGTTGACTAGCAGGATTGGAACCCTGATCTAAATATTGCAAGGCTTTTGTTTGATGTTCTACTAAGTCTGCCACCCACTGTTGTTCACTCTTAACTTTGATATTAACAGCAAAACCTAAAATTACTAAAATCTTGTTATTTTAAACAAAGTTGCTTCACTAAAAATCTCACTTTAATCTGTGTTACAAAACAAAAAAAACAAAAGTAACTACAATGTGCATTCCAGAAATTTTCAGACTTTTTTCAGGAGTCATGTATTAATTTCAAAGGAGTACAAAATTCTGATCTTCAAAATAGGATCCTCTGATTTCAATGCATTTATTGTAACACTCCAGCCACTTTGTGAAGGCCCTATGGAATTCTTCTATAGTGAAGATGTCCAGAACATATCAGCGTAGGAGTGGCTGTGTGGTAAGTAGCTTGCTTACCAACCACATGGTTCCGGGTTCAGTCCCACTGCGTGGCACCTTGGGCAAGTGTCTTCTGCTATAGCCTCGGACCGCCCAAAGCCTTGTAAGTGGATTTGGTAGATGGAAACTGAAAGAAGCCCGTCATATACATGTATATGTTTGTGTGTCTGTGTTTGTCCCCCAGCATCGCTTGACAACCGATGCTGGTGTGTTTACGTCCCCGTAACTTAGCGGTTCGGCAAAAGAGACCGATAGAATAAGTACTAGGCTTACAAAGAATAAGTCCTGGGGTCGATATGCTCGACTAAAGGCGGTGCTCCAGCATGGCCACAGTCAAATGACTGAAACAAGTAAAACGAGAGAGTAGGACCCTTGTCACAGCCTCTTTCATCTTCAAAACAATTGCCCTCGAGGTTCTCATTCAGCTTGGGTAACAACCAAAAGTCACAGAGAACAAGGTTTAGCCTGTAGGGTGGGTGAAGAAGAGTTTTGATGCCCACCTCTGTCTAGTAGTTTGTTATAAGTTGTATAATGTTTAATGTATAGTAATGATATATGTACTAAAATTACAATAATCTAGAACAGTTGTAACTGCCTCCCCTAAACAAGTCTCAAAACTTCTGGAATTCACTTTGTATTTTGCTAGTTCATATTTGTTTATTTTTATTCACCTATGTATACCTACTTATTAGTTTATCTGTAAATAAACTCAGTGCTTTACTTTATAGTTAGTATACACTATCTGCAAGCTCATGTTTGTACAAGAATTTGCTGGCAACTATTTACAGTAAAACGGACGGGGTTGTTAAGAGTTAAGACTTATTTTTCAGTCTTTTGATAAATTTGTATATCTAGAAATATATTCATCATTTATAATTAAAAAAATGTTGTTTAAACTTAGTCAAAGATAGTGAGACGATTTTCAATAAACGTGTCTCAAGTATTAAAAAAGAACAACAACCTTAATAAGGTTTTTAAGTTTAAAACCCATTACTTAATATGTATGTATGTGTATGTATGTATGCATGTATGTATGTGTGTGTGTGTATGTATGTGTGTATGTTTGTATATGTATGTTTATGTGTACAAACACACACATGTGTGGTGGGGTAGGGGATTTAACCTCTGCATAAGATCTAGGAAGAAAGAAACACATAAGCAATTAAAATATTTTGAAGGGAATGTGTGTGTGTGTGTATGTGGTGGGGAGAAAGCTGATTATACGTTTATTAGAAATCAATAGCTAAGCACTCGTTACGCAGGTTCAAGTCTTAAATAGAAGTTTATGTTTATCACATTATATGGAACTTATAACAGATTATGTTCTCTCTTCATACACACACACACACACACACACACACACACACACACACACACACACACACACACACACACACACACACACACACACACACACACACACACACACACACACACACACACACACACACACACATACACACACACATATATATTCTCTCTTCACATACCCACACACACACAAATTACTTCATTGACTGTTATGCATCCTGAAACTAATGAGACTGTGTTGCAGCAATACTGTGCTTGAAGAGTGCACCCTGGGTAGCATCATAATTCTTTCTGTTAGTCTTCTGAACAGCATTCTTATACAATTTATTTTTTATACAATTCATCTGAAAATATGTTTATTGTTGTGAAACCAGGTTGATACCTACAAAAATATTTGATACACAGATACAGGAACCAGTTAAGGAGCCTTTTCATGATAGCTTAACATAGTAGAAATCGCAACCAAAATCCCCTCAAATCACAACCTAATTTCTTAAAGAAAGTTTACGTTAGGTAATATTTTCCTTGATTTGCAAAATGATGAGATGATCATGCCTGGAATATATATATATATATATATATCTTTGACCTTAAGTGTTAGGGCTGACCTGAAAACTAAACAACAATAATGTTGTTGTTGTTTTTATTTAACAAAGTCAAACACAGCACAAAAGTACACATGTTAACAGATAGAAATAGATATTTTATATACATCCATCATCATCATCCTTTTTCATGCTTGCATGGGTCAGACAGTTTGTTTTTCAACAGATTTTTTCTATGGCAAGATGCCTTTCCTGTCGCCAACCCTCACCTGTTTCCAAAAAAAGATATTTTCCATAACCAGACATTTCCACAGAATAGTGGAAATGGTTGACATTTCTCCTGCGACAGTGACACTCATTTACTTATTTACAACTTTCAAGTAATGCCAAGACAGGAAAGCACAAACATGTATGTATGTATGTATATATATATATATATATATATATATATAGAGAGAGAGAGAGAGAGAGAGAGAGATATCGATAGACAGATATCTCCTTTTTTTTATCTTTTACTTACTTTAGTCATTAGATTGTAGCCATGCTGGACCTCTGTCTTGAAGAATTTTTCATTGGACTAATCAACCCTAGCACATTTTTCAAAGCCTGGCACTTACTTTTTCCATCTCTTTTGCCAAACCATTAAGTTACAGGGACGAAAACATACCAACACTGGTTGTCAAGCAGAAGTGGGGGACAAACACAGATGCAAGCATGCACATGCACACACACACACACACACAGACACACTCATGTGACAGGCTTCTTTCAGTTTCTGTCTACTGAATCCATTCACAAGGCTTTGATCAGTCAAAGGCTATAGTAGGTGACACTTGCCCAATGTGCCATGCAGTTGGGAAGCAAACTTCTGACCACACAGCCACTCCTGCACCTATACACGCATATTTAACTAGCTTCTTTCAGTTCCTACTTACTAAATCCACTTGTGAGGCTTTGGTCGGCTATAATAGAAAACACTGACCTCGAACCATATGGTTGGAAAGGAAACTTGTAAACCATACAGCTGTACTTGCAAGCATTTAATAACACATGATTATTAAAAATAAAATCACCATCTCTACAATTAACAGGGTTTTAATAAAATTGAAAAAGTTAAACTCCCAAATTTAAGCCCCCTCTTTTCTTTTTAAACTGGTTTCAATGATATCTTGGCCATCTTCAGATTTTCTGCTCTCAAAATGGCTCTCTTTGACATACTAAAATCTCTTTTTCTTTATCATTATAACTGTTTTTCTATAATATTTACTGTGTATGAAGATTATTATAAACAAAAAAACATTATAAATCCTTATGAATATCCTCCTTTTCTTCTTTATCAATTACTGATAGACACTAGAGATCAACACATTCCTCTGACCTGTTGGAACATATCAAACTGTCCAATCAATGCCAGTATGGAATACAGACACTATATGATAATGATGATGACAGATGTTTCAAAAAGCCAGACTCATTGGTTGTTTGTTTTCCAGGATACATGTCATAAACTTTACCCTATTTCTTCATAGAGTTTCAATAAAGATAAAAGTCATTGCCCTAAATAGTAGCAAAATCATTAACTATGGCATATATGAAAAACTACTGGTGAACATATTTGCATATAGACCACACCTTAACCTACTTACTTATATTGATTGCTTAATCATTGGCCTATCAATAGGAGCAAATGTGAATATAGTTCATTTTTATTCCATCCCCTAGCCAAGCTTTATTTGAGGATCTGTTATCTCCCCAACCCCTTCTTGCTTTACATTATACGACTTCCAACGAAATTATTACATATGCTGCCAGCAGCTTAGCCATTATCCTCTCTATTTTTAACTGCCTATTTCATCATCATCATTGTTATCCTCATCACTGTCATGATTATCTGTCCATTTTCCATAAAGTATAGGCTGAACAAGTCTGTTCCAACATCTTGCCATTTGTTGTGTACTCTTCATCATCTGATATACTCAACAATAGGGAAAATCTTAAAACTTTGTCATTATGTATACCCCTTTTTTCTTATCATCATCATCATCATCATCGTTTAACGTCCGCTTTCCATGCTAGCATGGGTCGGACGATTTGACTGAGGACTGGTGAAACTGGATGGCAACACCAGGCTCCAATCTAATTTGGCAGAGTTTCTACAGCTGGATGCCCTTCCTAACGCCAACCACTCAGAGAGTGTAGTGGGTGCTTTTACGTGTCACCCGCACGAAAACGGCCACGCTCGAAAATGGTGTCTTTTATGTGCCACCCGCACAAGAGCCATTCCAGGGGCACTGGCAACGATCTTGCTCGAAAACCCTACAAGGCCAGTCAGGCGGTACTGGCAACGGTCACGCTCAGGATGGTACATCTTATGTGCC
>NC_068982.1:38562549-38564624 GCF_001194135.2 Octopus bimaculoides | reverse complement strand
GTCTACATCCTTGTTCCACCACCACGTTACTCTGGGTCGAGAGGGGACTTTACACCAGCCACAGATCTGGTCTGTGGCTCTCAACAGGTTGTCCCGCAGAAATCTCCAATTGTCTTCCACGTTGTATGATGCTATATCCCCTTCTATTTCGGCAAATGCTTCAAGTAGCTTGTCTCTAAGTCTCTGTCCATTTGCAGGGTCTTTAAGTTTCCATACCCTTCTCCTCCAGGCCGGTCTACTTCTGGGCACCCATATTGCCTTGATCTCGAAGTCGCTAATACATCTAAATTCTAAACAGCTCTTGACTCGTATATATTTCTCTAAAACACTAGAATTCTGACAATGTAGTGAGGTCAACATCAAAATCCAATTATTACATTTTTTCTTAAAAGATATTTTATCATTTATTTTCAGACAATAACTTCTATTCATGTAACATTAACTATCATCATGATTCCTTCTAATGAGTGATATTGTTTCTCACTGATTGCGCATAATTTTGATATATGACAGATCACTGCCCAAAATTACTTTACTGATGACCAGTCTCTCTCAGGTTCTTTTTTAAGGGCCAAATTTATTCCATTGTAAAATATTGCTGTACTGATACTATAAAGACATCTAATTTTATATATCTTACACATTTTTCTCTCACTTTCTCTGAATATATACACCCTTCTATGATCACATGTATTTTGTTGCATATTACAATTCTGAATTCCTAAACACTTTGCCCAATTTTCCTTTCCTTGGATTACATTACTCTGCAAGTATCAAGAAGCTATTTAAAAACAATGAGAAGTTAACCACACTAACTTCATCTTGTTATTCCTAGCTTTCACTTTGTGAGTGCTTATAAAGATTAAGAACATTTCATCTATCATCAGAAGTAGAAAACAATATTTTTAATAGTACACTTCCCTCAGGCAACAAAATATTGAACTGCATCTTTCATCCATCTATTGCAAATTGTTGGCAGTTACTGACCCACTATTGATTTCTGAATATATTTTCTTTCTCATACTAGCACAATGATGCCAGCTATTTTTATGAATGTTTTTACCTAATATATTTGTTTGAACATACCTGTCACATTTGATGTACATTTTGTATTTGCAAATTTTACGTCCCAAGCAACTTCCTAGTTTAAGTTTATAATTTTGCACTGTACATCTCATTACTTTTATAGTTGTGTAGCCAGCTTTTTCTGTCAGCTCATTTGTACTTCATCATTCATGCACACTAACATTTCCTATTCAAGAGTACATATTCACTTCATTTCTGTCAAGTTTTGCAAATCCTACACATTAAAGACCCATGTCTTATAATAATGTAACAATGTGCATTATATACAGGCATTATATATTATCTTCGCTATAAGAGAGAAATCCTTTATAAGCAGCAGAGATGATTGTTTGCTGAACTTTTTTTCACCCCATTTTAAATTTAGTTGCTATGATTTCAGAACACCTGCCTTACCACCCTTCAAAACCTATTCACTCATCTAGATAGCAAATAAACACGTGTGTGTGTGTGTATGTGCGTGCATGTGCATGCATGCATGTGTGTGTGTGTGCGTATGTGTGTGTGTGTGTGTGTGTGTGTAAATATACATAGTTATATGTTTCATTGTTAAGTATGGTGGTGTGGGTTGGGTAGTGAATTATGCCTGGATGCTCTTCTGTTTATTATGCCTTTTGAGTTACCTATTACAGTAAGAAGGAATGTGTGTGTGTGTGTATATATATATATATATTTTTTTTTTTTTTTTGAAGTTTCAGCTTAGAGCTGTGGCCATGCTGATGCACCACCGTGTTGCTACACTGTTATTACAGGGAGCCTCTTACAATATGTGGCACTTGGTGAAGAATGGAGTTTGATTTAGCAACCCTCATTTGCACCTCCTGCCGCGAGGTAGGTTCATCTGGGGCTCTCGATAGGAAGAGGTCCAGCTTTGATTTAAAAACTCTTACATCTACTTTGTGCAGATTCCTCAGGCTCTTTGGGAGAATATTAAAAAGCTGTGGGCCCCTGAATCCCAAGCTGTTGCAGTAACTGGTCCTGAAGCGCGATGG
>NC_068982.1:38543351-38558203 GCF_001194135.2 Octopus bimaculoides | reverse complement strand
ATATATATATATATATATACACACACACATTGTATATGTGTCTGTGTGTCCATTTGAATGTTTACATCCTGTACTTCTCCAAAACATCACATACCTATGAGCAGAGATGTTTGTTGATATTTACCCTGTCAACAAATTGCCTGCTATCTCTGCACTTTCAAAGACGAGTGGAACAAGAAAAATTTCCTTACTTGAAAAACAACAGGAAAACCATCTGACAGTAAAAACAACGTCTCCGTAATATGTATTTATCTAAGACTTGCAAGTATGGAGAATGGATGTAAAACAATATGTTATCGTCCTCCCCTTCCTCCTCCTCCTCATCATCATCATCACCACCATCATCATCACCATCATCATCATCATCAATCATTTAACGTTTGGTTTCTATATTAGCATTGTTTGGACAGTTTGACTGCTTTGGTATGATTTCTGCAGCTGGATGTCCTTCCTAACTTCAACTGCTTTACAGTGTGTACTGGGTGGTATTTTTTGTTGTATTGCCATCAGTTAGGTCATCAAGTGTGTGTGTGTGTGTGTGTGTGTGAAGGCACATGATGTGATGACTAGAGTATTACACTGATAATTACAAGATTGCAGTTTTGATTCCCTGACCTGTGGTGCATTGTGTTATTAAGCAAATCACCTCATTTCTCATTGCTCCAGTCCTCCTGTTCAGAAGGAATGTTGGTCTGCCCACCTAGCCAGTGGGGTGGTATCATTCAATAACTACAACAATGCAAGGAAGCCCATCATAATCAGTGGTGTATATCAACATCTGAGTCTCTGATCAATACAGTGATACTGTGGTATATATATATATATATATATATATATATATATAATAATATTATTAGGGACAAAATCCAAAATTACATACACCAGAGTATCTCTGTAAGCTTGAAATGTCAAAGACTTCTTCCATTTTTCCTCAGCACCAATCTAATACACCTTGTTTGTTGTTCCCTAACCTGTCTCAGTATTTTGTTTTTGTGTTGGCGTTAAGAAGAGCATCCAGCTGTAGAAACTACCAGATCAGATTGGAGCCTGGTGCAGCCATCTGGTTCGCCAGTCCTTAGTCAAATCGTCCAACCCATGCCAGCATGGAATGCGGACATTAAACGATGATGATGATATATTCTCTCATTCATTTGTACTTTGTCAATAATTATACTAACATTACATTTTCAACAAAGCTTGCTCACTTCATTTATTTCTAGTCTTCAGATATCCTCTGCAAGTCCAAATCTCACTACTATGTTGCATTGCATTTTCCACACAAGCACTATATAATTAGCCCTTTACTCTGATGGTGAAGCCCTTTTCCAGTAGGGGTAGCAGTGCCTTGAACTTTTTCTAACCTTTCTTATTCTGGCTGTTATACTTCCTGAGCATTTCTTTCTATTGATATTAGACTGCTTACATAACAGAAACTATTGCCTAATTGTTGGGAACCTTATTAACAGTTGAAAGAAATGGTTCTCTGGGTTCTCTTTGTACTTAATGACCCTGTCTTTCTGCCACATATGAATGTACTTTTACTGTTAGCCTACCTGTGATCCCATCCATTGTTTACACTGGATTTGTTGTATGGAATTTCTACCAATTCCTTTTCTGCATGCTGAGCCCACTCATTTCCCTAATGGCAGCAGAATCTCTTCTTTTCAACTTAGCAAAACATTTGTCATGACTAAGTTTACTCTTTCACCATTCAAGACAAACCTAGAAACAAACGGTTCAGTTACAGTTCAATGCATATCCCTTCCTTAACCGTTATTCTCTTGACTAAGAATGGTCATGGAATTGAAACATCATCACTGAATCAGTGAAAGTGTCATTGTTTCACAAAATGAGAAAAAAAAAAAAATAGAAGTATGCATTTTTTTTAATGAGAATAACAATGAAATCAACCAGGTCAATGATGAAAAGTGAATTACTCAGATGTAACTCAAGCAAAACCCAAGATTAAGATTTAGAAAAACTCCCCATAAAAATTTCAGAGAAACACAGAACAACTGATGGCAACATTAAACAATTGAGTTTCAAAACTATGCAAATGCCTGTGATCTTAGAAACTTCTTTGCTGGAATAAAGCAAATGTCTGATCCAGTACAGACATCAGTGGGCAAATTTCTAGCTACAGGCAACACCAACATTCTGATAGAGCCACAAGGTATACTTGAATGCTGGAAAGAGGTGCTTTTCTTTACTGCTGAATCAAGATTCAACAACAGCAGATTTCTTGAGACATGTCTCATATCACCCTGAGCAACTATAGATGAGTGTGCAATCATCATACCAAGAATTTGAAAATAACCACCATATGAAACCACCAACATCCCCAGGTTCAGACAACATTTTCCTTAAATTACAAAACCATGGAGAGCTAGCTCTCAAAACCAGGCTTTTTCAATATCCTGAAAGAATGAGAAGACCACCAAATCCCAGACAATTATTATCACCAATGTAATCAGTGTAAACTTGATAGTACCATCAGAGTTTGAATTTTGACAGTTAAATTTATATGTCATCAGTCAAGTGTTTATTTTTGTGTGTGATTAATGTACATTGTCCCTGTGTTTATTCTAGTACTATCCAATGAGTATTACTTCCAGCAGATAACTTATTATCTACCATAAGATATCTTATTGAATCCCCTTCAGATTCTTCATTTGTCAAATACTTTTTTGTTTCAACCTTTGATTTGTCATAACATGCTATCTTAACCATGTTTCTCTTGATTTTCCTCCTTATCATACTTTCTACATATTTTTTTGTTATGTATAAGTTTCTTCTCCCCTCCCCCACCAATCTCTTATCTGTTTTTCAATCTTCCTGACCATATCTTCAAAAATTTGTGCTTTTGTGTATTTCTTACTCATAACAATCTTCTCACCACTTCTAATTTTTCTAATTTTATATTGATTAACTTTATGAAAATGTATCACTCTCATGATCACCTTTCCTTCAATATAAATATTTGAAATATACACACTTCTCCATCAGTTCATTTCAAAGAGGTTATTGTTGTGTTGGAGAATGAGCATGGAGTATAAAACTGAACTCCTTCAGTACTTGCAACAACAAGAAATCACTATTCTGAGAGATGACTGGCGGCCAAATATAGGCACTTGTGTCTGGAGATTTGTGTGCCAGACATGCTTGATAGCTTTGCTGCAGAAAATGGCACTGCTTTCATCAAAATTCCTCAAGGGTGAAAGCCTACTACTCAGTAATATAGAAGAATAGCTCTCCAGTGGATCTAACTTTCTGAAATCTAGATTTGTTGTCATTAAGGAGAGGGAAAGATTCAAGGTTTTGGAGAGAGAGAGAGAGAGAGAGAGAGAGAGAGAGAGAGAGAGAGAGAGAGAGAGAGAGAGAGAGAGAGAGAGAGAGAGAGAGAGAGAGAGAGGCCCATACATATACACACATGCACATATAACAAGCTTCTTTCACTTTCTGTTTATCAAATCCACTCACAATTGCCCAAGGTGCCATGCAACAAGATTGAATGCAAAACCACATGGTTGAGAATCAAGTTTCTTACCACACAGCCACACCTGCAATATGTATGTAGGCATGCATGCATGCACATTACTATGTAGGGAATATTATGTACCAGTCGCTCACAGACAGAGAATTCAATAGATTCATTGACTAAAAATTTTTTGTGGCAGTTGAAACTTTCAGTGTTTAACATTGGCCAGTTGTTTCATCCCATATTGGATGAAACCACTGGTCACCATTTGACAATGAAAAAAATGAACCAACAATAAATATGTTTGTGCATTCATAAATATATGTAGGTATTTGGCAAGAAATGTAGGTGTTTGTTGTCTTATCTTTCTACTATTGGTCAGTCTTATTAAATTAAGAATGAAATACACCTGAAACTAAACACTATTCAGTAGGCCACTATCATATCACTTTTGTCCTAATTGTGTTGTATTCCCTAGATTGGTTCACTTTTGCCCTACTTGAGTTTTTTTATTCCCTAGACTTGTTCAAAATGATCTGGTTCAGTATTTTTACAACAGTTTTCCTTATATGATATCTGAACACAAACAGCTGTCTTTCTTCTCATTACAAACTATTTCTATTCTATAGCTCTTTCTTCTTGTTAGTTTTTCTTTCTTTTCATTTTTTCTGTTTTCTTTTATTTGTATTTTTCCTCATCTTTCTTTCATCTTTTGTTTCTAATTTCCTCTTATTTCTTTTTCTTTCTGTTCTATTTATTCTATACTATTTACCGTCTCATTTACTTTTCTTTCTTATCTTCTTTCTCCCTTTTTTTCTTCTATTTTCATTTTTATTTCTTCCACTATCTACACAATTGTTAACTATTTTCCATTCATTAGCTCATCTTGTTACTCATTATGTAATTGCATGTGAATTACTGAATTGCAAAAGAAATATTCAAAAAGAAATCTACGTACAAACCTACGTGCATCCTACCACTTACATATGTGCTGAGGGCTGTATGCCAAAAATCTGATATAGTGTGTGTACATGTGCACTCAAATGGAAATATATATTACTTCCCATATAGCTTTCAAAACAATATGGTATTTTAAATTTTGTTCTATTTCAACAAGACAGCATTGGAAATTTTTAAAAATTGGACCACTTTTTGAAATCAAAACTAAAATATATTTAATATAAATGCACTGTCTCACTTACATAATTGCTAAGCTAAAGCACCAAGTCTGCTTCATAAGATTTTTCTGATGTTGAGAATATAAAGTTCTGTGAAGAGATTGCAGGAAATAACAAGTCCTAGCATGTTTAATGAACATTGTCCTGAATGTGAAATTTGAGGAGGTGGGGAACAGTTCTGCTTGTAGAATGAAGTAAACTGATGTTTTAAAATCAGTAAATATTTCTAACTTGCCAATGTCCATTGGAAGATGTGGCAAAAATCTTTATCAATAGATGTATCAAGTGATAGACAATACATTGTCTTTAAAAGGAAAGTAAATAGTTTTAGTAAGGAAATAAAAGAACTTCTTAATGAAAAGGTCCACAAAAGAATTTATAAAAGAATTTGTTAAGTTCAGTTATTGTGAAAAGTGAAGAATCTAGTGTGTTGACCTTTTTGTTTGACAGAGAGGAAAGAAAGTTGTGCTGTTTGAGTTATGGACAATAAAATAATTGAAGGGCCAGGTAATTTAAAAACTAAGTAATTAGTTTGGAGGTATAAATTATAGAATAGAAGTCTGAATTTTTAAAATGCTTCCAAAACACTCTGTAGCTATCATTCTGTATAGGAGCCTTGCAGCTTGCCTATTGCTCCATGCAGGTATGTAAATTAAACAGTTACATTCGAACTGGGCCCTTAGCATGAGGATAAATCAATCTTTCAACAGCATATTCATTTATTTAGTTCTTCAGCTTGTCTGAGAAACAAGCCAACAATGTGATTGCTATATTTGTTAGAAATAATAGACAAATCCACCCAAATTAGACCCTACCACTCAGAAAAGCAAGAGACATTGATCAACATAATCCTTGATGCATAATACTTGGGAATGTGGGGAGATGATCATGGCTGGAATGCCTTTGATCAAAGGTCTGCTCAGTCTGGTGCAGGCCTGTTTCTGGATCAAACAGAGGTATGAACCTTATCATCTGGAACATAATCCTGTTACCCCTTCTTCCTCAGATCATAACTGGCATCATAGAAGACTACCTATAACTCATTGACTTTCATCTGGGGTACTTACAGTGGCTGAGATAAGAGGGAGTAATAACTCATCACTTGTGGTTTTCTTTTCTCCTTTCACCATCAAAACAATTTAGAGCCTAAAACTGTAAATAAGTCAAAAACCAAAAAATAATTCATTCACTGGATAACTAATCATTCTTTTTCTAAATTGGATCCCATTCAACACATGCTTTTAGCACATAAATACTACATCCAGTTCTTCTATAAATAATATATCTCTTGTTCTTTAGTGCTGTACCTCTAACATGACACCTTGAGGAAATGTCTTCTATTATAGCCATGGGTTGATTAATGTTATGGGAAGGAATTTAGAAGACAGAAACCACAGAACAGCAGTTGTGCATGTGTGTTCGTGTTTGTGTGTGTGTGTGTGTACATGCATGTGTGTATGCATATGTTGTGTGCAAGTGTACACAAATGTACATGAAGGTTGATATTCCACATTTATCACTGGCTAAAACATTATCACTGGCTAAAACAAAAATGGTGATGTTGATATTGTACTAGTCACTCTACACAGTCAAAGATTTCTGGAATGAAAATTCCTCACTTAAAAAAAAAAAAAAAAAAAAACAGGTAAGGGCTAGTGACTGGGAGAGCATTTGGCTTTTCAAATCCTGCCTCAAGTAATTCACCTTCCAAATGTCTGCTATGATGGGAAAATGGTTAAAATTAATGAATGATTGAATATATGTTTTTCTCACTCTTCTGCCTGTTGCTCTTCCACTTTGCTTGATACTTTTTGCCCAATTGTCATCCTTTAAATGAATCATATGACATCCCAGTGCAGTCTCCTATTTCTACCAATTTTCTCCATTTCTACCAATTTTCCTTTCACTACCTTTTCTTTCAGGTATTTTATAATCTAATATTCATGTATACTGATACTACACAAGGCAGAGCATATCCCCATTTTTGCAGCCTTTGTAAATTCTCCACAAATATTAGACTTCATACACAAACATGACATAACTTCATCACTTTTGGAGGATATTTTTGTTGCAAACAGACTTAATACTTCCTTGATCTTTCCCCTACCTTCTATTCTTGTTCTTGTCTTGTGACTTTGAAACCATATTGTTCAAATCTTGATGACGCTAATTGCTAGTCTAATTAAGTCTAATTAAATACATTCTTCAACAAAGAAAAAGCATGTAGGAGTGGCTGTGTGGTAAGTAGCTTGCTTACGAACCACATGGTTCTGGGTTCAGTCCCACTGCGTGACACCTTGGGCAAGTGTCTTCTACTATAGCCTCGAGCCAACCAAAGCCTTGTGAGTGGATTGGTAGACGGAAACTGAAAGAAGCCCGTCGTATATATGTATATATATATATGTGTGTCTGTGTTTGTCCCCCAACATCGCTTGACAACTGATGCTGGTGTGTTTACGTCCCCGTAACCTAGCGGTTCGGCAAAAGAGACTGACAGAATAAGTACTTGGCTTCCCAAGAATAAGTTCTGGGGTCGATTTGCTCAACTAAAGGCAGTGCTCCAGCATGGCCGCAGTCAAATGACTGAAACAAGTAAAAGAGTAATAGAGAGTAAAAGAGTATAGTATTCAGCTAGCTACCTTTTCTGAAAGTATGAACTTTAACAGCAAGAGGAGCAGTATTGTACTTCATACACAAGCATCATACAGTTTTCCTTGTACTCAGAGAGAGGAACTTTTTATTACCAACAGAAGTACTTTACACCTGAACTTTTTCCACCCCATTATTGTTCTGGCTATGTTGCTTTTGGAACATCAGCCTTCACTGCTGATTAGATTACCTAGGTAATAGCAGCTTAGTAGCAAGTGATCAGGTGACGTCTGGTTTTCTAAAGTTAGTGTTGCAAATTATTAAGTCATTTGCATCACAGAACTCCAAGAGCATTGGTTCTTCTTCATTCCTTGTATGATATCAATGATCTTTCTGTACACTAGAATAACCATCAAAGTGTGGCCCAGTATGTCCATTAAAGCCGTTAGTCAAGTAGGTCTTCAAATGGAAACTTAGAGAAATTATCCTTCTGCTCAAATGTCATTTCTGACTGTGGTAGATGTGCCAAGATCACTGTAGCTGACAATATGTATAGTCTTAACTGCTTGCCAACAATATGCTTCCCCCACACACTCCAGAACAGTTACCCATCCAGAAGAATTTTTAACCTGTGTTTTATAATACACACATGCATGCATGTATACACACACACATGCACACATCTTTTATCTTTTCTCTTTTACTTGTTTCAGTCATTAGACTGCAGCCATGCAGGGACACCACCTTGAAGAATTTTTATTCAAATGAATTAACTCCAGTACTTTCCATTTAAGCCTGATACTTATTCCATTCACCTCTTCAGCTGAACCTCTAAGTTACAGGGACATAAACACACCAATACTGGTTGTCAAGCAAGGGAGAGACAGACATAGGTACAAAGACACACACACGCACATTCATGTATGTATGTATGTATGTATGTATATGTATGTATATATATATATATATATATATATATATATATATATATAATTTGTATGTGGGCGAAACTTCGTGGACATTCCGGACTCTGACTGAAGAGGCAATTGGCTGCGAATGATCCATGTATTTTGTTTTGTCCCATTTGCCTTGTTATGCTATCATCCTTTTTACCACATGTTTGTTGTGTTTTTTTCTGTTCTACCTTTTATATATATAAATATATATAAATAAAAATGCACACGCGCACACACCACACATATACATATATACAACAGGCTCTTTTTAGTTTTCATCTACCAAATCCACTCACAAGGCTTTTATTGGCCTGAGGCTATACTTGAAGACACTTGCCCAAGATGCCACACAGTGGGATTGAACCCAGAACCATGTGATTGGGAAGCAAGCTTCTTAGCACACAGCCACACCTGCGTCTATATATAAATTTTGTAATTATATTTTTCATTTTTTACTACCATTACTTTATTTGGAATTTTTTATGAGTTATGTCTAGTAGAATTTATAAGTTAATCAATATAGAGAGAATGCTAAAAATACAATGGGATATAAAACAATGTGAAACTTAACATGATCCAGCAGTGTTATCAAAGCTACTCACCTGATGACATGTTGACACACAGCTACTGTTGGATCATATTTATTTATAATTATTTATGTAACATTTTATGTAATAATATATGGAAAACTCAGAAATAACAGTTGTTACCATTGCACAGAAACAATTGTTGTGATTTGTGATTAAAGCCTGTTCATTCCATCTTCTTGCCTTATAAACTTTTTTTATAAATTTTACATATACTAACAGAGTCCCACATGTGTATCCATAAAAAGGAGTAATCCTGCTGTATGATGATATATGGTAGCTGATAACCATGTAGGAGTTTTGAAATGCATGTTATGTTATTATTCAGATTATATTAAGTATATATATATTAGCTGAGACATTTCAATGCTAATAACCTGATGTTAGAACTCAGTATACATATGTTTCAGATTGAAGTATGAGTCAAGTACAGAATAGTAATAAGAAATTGGGATGACAAAGAAATTAATAATTATATTATGAACTTCATTAGCTTATGGCTGTTTCTGCTATAAGATGCAATGCACACATAATTGAGTGTTTGAGTGACACCCTCTAGCTTCATCAGAGTATTTGACATGAAATGCAATTTATTTTAGAAAACATTTACATTTAATTATACACACAGCAAAGCGTTACCAATGAAAAATGCCTACACATATCTAAGAAATGAAATTCAGGAGATTGAAGAAGTATAGGTATGTACCTATCCTTATACACTTTTTAAAATTTATATTCTTATAATTCTGATAGGGGCTGCCCCATCAATCTCCTGAATTTCATTTCCTACATATCTATATGCTTTTTCATTTTATCATGCTTTTCTGTGTATATATACATAAATGTAAGTATTTTCCCAAATAAATTGCACTTCATATTTGAAGCTCCAATGCATTCAACTATGAGAGTATTGCAGAAACAACTGTAAGCTAATGAGGTTCATAATATAATTGTTAATTCCTTTGTCATCCCAACTTTATGTATATACACATATATATTGATGGTAGTTTCTTGAATCCAAGATTGTTCTGCAATTTCTTGCTGAACTACCTATACAAATGATTTGTTTAAAGTAATTAGATGTGTGTGCGGTAAGCTCACTCCGTCATGTTTAAATTGTTGTACAGTTGCATGGTGTACCACTTAGCAGATGTCAAAGTGATCTCAGAGCAATCTGAGATGGAGAGCTTTCCTCAAAAACAGTTACGGCCCTGTTTAAAAATCAAACCCACGATCTTGTGACCATGAGTGCAACACTTTAACCTTTAGGTCACACCACCCTTACCATACACACATACAAGCATTGAATTGGTTCACACACATGCATACACACACACACACACACACATTGAATTGGTTCACACACACATACATTCATTCATACATACATACATACATACATACATACATACATACATAAAGTGAAATTGTGTACAGTTGTAGAAATTAGCTGCCCAGCAGATGTTAACATAAAGCCAAAGATCAGTGAAAAAGAGAATATCTACGCTGAACTATTGAAATCTCTGCAGTTGTTCTATCCAGATTACAAGTTCAGGTTTATACCTATAATTATTGGTGCCCTGGGATATGTAACACTGCCTAAATACTAATCTTGAGAAATTAGGTTTCTCAAAATCAGAAAAGAGAAAGCTGATTCAAAGACTACAGACCCAATCCATCACTGGAACTAAAAATCTGTAAAACTTTTCAGATATTTACATTATTTACATTTGATGGATATTTGTCCTCATCTTGTTTGTAGTTAACACAACGTTTCAGCTGATATACCTTCCAGCTTTCATCAGGTGTCTTGGGGAAATTTCAAACCTAGGTTCTCATTTCTAAGGTATTTTTTGTCATCGCCACCGCCGCCGTCATTGTCGTAGTAGTAGTAGTAGTAGTAGTAGTAGTAGTAAGCTCTAAAGTTCACTCCATAATTGCCCACGGGCATATGGCATAGTGGTTAAGAGCACGGACTCTTGTATAGTTTTACTGTTCCACTCTATAATACAATAATAATAATAATAACATCGAAAAATACCTTAGAAATTAAGGTTTTCAATTTTGTTAGTTCCAAACTGATTTTCTAGTTTGTGTTTTATTTGTTTCTAATATTTGTCTGTATTATATTTCATAACTGTGATAATCTGTGAAATGTTTCTTCGATGAAATAAAAATATCTTTTTTAATAAACATATTTTTACAATCTAGTTCAAAATGTTTGGAGTGGCTTGCAAGAATTAGGGATATGGTTGCTGCCATGTACATAGAGATTTAGAGTCTTGTATATTTTTATGACCTTGGTGCTGCTTCTTTTTCTCTTGTATTGATCCTCATAAGAGGGTCTAATTTCAGAGAATGTATGTATATGTGTAAGTGAATGGAAGGATTTGTGTGTTGTATCAGTAATCATAGAGATGGTGTTCCAGACAATATTTATGTAATGGCAGGATTTTCCAACTTTGTATTACTTAACTGTCATTGAAACTCAATGATTGAGCAGGGATTTGAGTTTGACTGCATCATGCAACCTTGATTCCTATGGGCAGAGATCGGTAGACAATCAAATCAATACTAATATTTGATTGGTACTTTATTTTATCAACCCTGGAAAGATGAAAAGCAAAATCGATCACAGTGGGATTTGAGCTTCTTAACCACTCAGCCATGCTCAAACCTTTGCTGATTTCATGTATACATAAAAACACACAATTTTATGCTAATGTTGAACAAAGTATTTATCTGATAAAGAACTCAATAGGAAAAATATAGTCAAATATAGAAATCTTTTATATCATCATAAATTTTGACATTTATAAGTTTTGTGGTGTGTCCTGGTTCATTCAAGTGAATTTGAAAGGTTAAGAGATAGGGCAAGTAGCTGATTACTCTTATGGGCTGTTAAAGAAATTCTGAGAGTGGTGGATAGGGGAAGTGAGGTATAACAAAAAGATAATAAAAGAGAGGTTAAAGTTGATTGGCTAAATGAGAAAGCTCATTTCACCGTTTTATCTGCAAAATCAAATATCATGTTTATTCCAGTACTCATCATCATCATCATTTAATGTCCATTGTCCATGCTGACAAGTCAGAAGGCTGTACCGGACTCCAGTCTGATTTGGCATGGTTTCTATGGCTGGATGTCCTTTCTAATGCCAACCACTCAGAGAGTGTAATGGGTGCTTTTAAGTGCCACCAGCATGGGTGCCATTGTGTGACACCATGACTGTAACTTTACTTGGCTTGATGGGTCTTCTTCTCAAGCACGACATAATGCCAAAGGTCTCAGTCATTGCCTCCGTGAGGCCCAACACTCATAAATAAGGAGCTCAGCCACTTTGCCTTTGTGAGGCCCAATGCTTGAAAGGTAATTTTTACGTGCCACCAGCACGGGTGCCAGTTACATGACACCAGCATCAGCCACGAATATGATGTCACTTGGCTTGATGGGTCTTCTCAAGCACAGCATATCGCCAAAGGTCTTGGTCACTAGTCATTGCCTCTGTGAGGCCCAAAGTTCGAAGATCATGCTTCACTATCTTGTCCCATGTCTTCCTGGGTCTACTTCTAACAGAGGTTCCTTCCACAGTTAGAGATCAGCACTTCTTTACACAACTGTCCTCTATCCATACACATCACATGACCATATCAGCACAGTCATCTCTCTTGCACACCACATCTGATGCCTTTTATGCCCAACTTTTCTCTCAAGATGCTTACACTCTGTCAAGCATGCACACTGACATTGCACATCCAGCAAAGCATGCTGGTTCCATAAATTTAACCAAAACATATAATTGGTATTTTCTGCAAGTCATGTTGCCTCAATAAACTAGACGGGTCTCAACAAGGAATAGTTTTAAACATGACATTCTTCAACAAAAGCTAGATTGGTATTTAAAACTGCTTTCCACAGTTATGAGTAATGAAATTTTAGTGGATATATGCATATTCATGTGTCATTGAATTTTAAAATTGGTCAACAAATGGTTCTGGGCTTAATTAATAACCAAAATTGTTTTTAGACCAAAAGGTAGATGTTGCCTGTCAGTCACTTGAGTTAGATTTTATGTTTTTTATATTTTTTATAACAGAAAAATGGCAAGGGTTGAAGCATTTTATCCTGACAACTGACAAGCAGAATAAAAGCATTTAAAGAAATAATCTATGTAAAGTACATATGAAATTAATAATAGAGGCGATTTGTTTGAACTACTAGAGTTATTCTCGGAGTGGTTGGCATTAGGAAGCCTTGCCAGATCAGAAACCCATACCAGCATGGAAAGCGAACATTAAACGGTAATGATGATGATGCTTCACACACGCACGCACGCACGCATGCACGCACACTAGGAAGAGAGAATGAACAAGCAAAATGTATCATTTTAAAGTATGTAATCTATGATTCAAACATAATTGCAGAATAGTTATTGGGGTAAAGAAATAATACATAAAGTCTCTTACAGCTGTTTCTAGACTAGCTGAAGATGTGGAGCATGTGTCATTGAGCAAAGATTTCCATGTAAGCCGATTATCCATCTTCAGAGAGGGAATTAGTAACTAACTACAATCTTTTATCAAGAACATTCCTTGATTCTTCAACAATGGAACTGCTAACTGCTATTATCTTTTAGTAGAGATTTACTAGTTATTAATTCTTCAGACATGTAACTGCTAACCACTGTTATCTTTCTCTAAGGATGTTTCTTAATTCTTCACTGAACTGGTAACCACTAATGTCCTTATTAAAGATATTCAATGATCCTTTCGCTTCAAAGATGGAATAATTGTCTTGCATGGAAATCTTTGTTCAATGACATATGTTCCACATGCTCAGCTATTCTAGAAACACCAGTAAGAGACTTTATTCAGTTTTTTCTTAATCTCTTATTTACTATAACCACTCTGCAGTTATGTTTGAATTATAAATCACATGCTCTAAAGAAGCACTTTTTAAACTTTTTTTCATCCCATATGACCCCATTTTTCATTTTGAGTTTTTTCGCAACCTCAGGTATGCATTTGTGAAATAACATATAAACTGAAATTAAAGTGTTTGAATTTAATTTTTGTGACCCATAGTTTAAGAAGCACTGCTCTAAAGTAATACCACATCTTTTGCTTGTTCATTCTCTCTTCCTAATATATATTTACCCACTCAATGATGAACCACTTATAGCCATCTTTCATAGGCAGCTAAAAAACCACTATGGATTTAGTTGCAGTTCAAACTGGAGTTTTAATGATAAACCAACTCAAGCACTTATAGTACATATCTATTACATTATGTCATTAGACAAAATTCTTTATATTATATACTATCTCTCTTTCTCTCCCTCTCTCTCCCCTCCTCTCTCTTTCTCTACTTATCTGTCTATTTATGTATGTATGTATGTATGCATACATGCATGTATGCGTATATATATATATATATATATATATATATATATATATATATATATATATATATATATATATATATGTGTGTGTGTGTGTATATATATATATGTACATATATATGTATATGTGTGTGTATATATATATATGTATATATATATATGTGTATATATATATGTATATATATATATATGTATATATATATATCATCATCATCGTTTAACGTCCGCTTTCCATGCTAGCATGGGTTGGACGATTTGACTGAGGACTGGTGAAACCGGATGGCAACACCAGGCTCCAATCTAATTTGGCAGAGTTTCTACAGCTGGATGCCCTTCCTAACGCCAACCACTCAGAGTGTAGTGGGTGCTTTTACGTGTCACCCGCACGAAAACGGCCACGCTCGAAATGGTGTCTTTTATGTGCCACCCGCACAAGAGCCAGTCCAGGGGCACTGGCAACAATCTCGCTCGAATACCCTACAAGGCCATTCAGGCGGTACTGGCAACAGTCAAGCTCAGGATGGTACATCTTATGTGCCACCCGCACAAGAGCCAGTCCAGGGGCCCTGGCAACGATCTCACTTGGCTTGCCGGGTCTTCTCACGCACAGCACATTTCCAAAGGTCTCGGTCAGTAGTCATCGCCTCGGTGAGGCCCAATGTTCG
>NC_068982.1:38539569-38541657 GCF_001194135.2 Octopus bimaculoides | reverse complement strand
GGCACATAAAAGACACCATTTCCAGCGTGGCCGTTTTCGTGCGGGTGACACGTAAAAGCACCCACTACACTCTCTGAGTGGTTGGCGTTAGGAAGGGCATCCAGCTGTAGAAACTCTGCCAAATTAGATTGGAGCCTGGTGTTGCCATCCGGTTTCACCAGTCCTCAGTCAAATCGTCCAACCCATGCTAGCATGGAAAGCGGACGTTAAACGATGATGATGATGATGATATTCTAGTTAAAAGAATTCATTAAGAATCAAGGCATATTAATATGTTGAATGTCACTGATTGGCTGGAAAAATCAAGCAGAGCAGACAGTGAAATAATCCATCATTGCACATACCAATTATAAAGAACTGGATACTGTTTTTGGGTAATTCTCAATTCTACTTATTTATTAATGATGCTGTTAATAGGGGACACAAATATAGTGAATAAGGTGACACAAATATAATGAATGAATTTTAAATCTACGACAATTGTTTCACTGGAAATCTCTAATGTAGTCCATATAAATTATGATGTAATCTATTATGATTGCATTAAATAAAGATTTTTTAGCAAAACAACTGTCACACATTTAAACTCCATTCTTCTGTTATTTATTTTGTATATATACATATGTATATATCACCATCATCATCATTATTTAACATACCCTTTTCCCATGCGGACACGGGTTGGACAGTGAACTGATCTGATGAGATAGATGACTGTGCTGTATGCCTGTGCCATTGTCTGCTTTGGCATGGTCTCTACAGCTTGATGCACTTCCAAATGCCAACTGCTTCGCTGAATATACTGGGGGCTTTTTTTCATAGCACCAGCACAAGTGAGGTCATCAAGTACCTACAAGACCCCCTCAAGTGAGTGGTGTATAATATTGAGGGATAGGAAAGTAAAATAGGGGGACAAGAGCAGGTATCTTGCTGAAAAGGTGAATACATGGCTTCCCCATATATATGATATTATATAATTGTAGATTTTCCATGACTTTCAGCTGTGAAACCAGAACCAGTGTGCAGTGAAAACAGAAACTGAGGAGTTTGGCCCGAACACTTAGGAGTTGGAACTGGGGCCAAGGGAGTGGAAACCTGGACCAGGGGGGACTATCACACAAAATTCTGAAGAGCCACTGTATGTGTATTTGGTGATAAAGGAGAATGGAGGACCTGGCAAATATATTAATGCGATTGTATATTCTCTTCTAATATTAAGGTATTTCATGGCAAATGCAGAAGAGATGTGTGCACTGGCAAGACATGATTTGTCTTTATCAAGTAAAAGGCTGAAAGTGAGAGTAAGGGTCAAAGAGAGAGGGGTGGGGACAGAAATAACTGTACAGAGTAGCTGTTGTTTACATGGTAGCACAACTATGTGAAATATAGTCAAGTAGAGTAGTAGTGGCATTTAAAAATAAATTCACTAAACATATTTTTATTGTCAAGTAATATTTTATTCAGTTGCCAGCAGTTTCATATTTTTTGCTCCAAGCTATTTTCCTAAGAAACTCATTGTTAATTAAAATTTTGTTGTAGCATTCTGTGCAGTTTAATGAGATGTTTATTTTAATCCTGAGAAAACCCCCAACTGCAGTTTCTACTGCATTTCCCACCTTTACTGACCACATATAATATCATTAAAGAAAACAAGAAGACAGATTTTTTTTTATATTAGTATGTGCCTTGCCTTGCAATGAGCAAATATGCCACTTTTCCTTAAATTTTAAGTCTAGTGTAAACTCAAATTTATGCCTTAGAAAGCAAAAAGCTCTTTGTATTAACAACCTCATCAAATAATTGATTAATGTTTGCTACTTGTTTCCTATGCTTAATTGCAAACTGCTTAGCACAACACCAAAATATTTCCAGAAAATAAACACGCAGTCTTCTGCATGTTCCAAGATCTCTTTCCACAGATTTTGGTATAAGAGACAGGTTTCATAAAAATAAAATTTTCTTTTTTTTTTTTTCCTCTTTTAAATTCTTTCACTATTTTCTACAAGTTTTTTCAGCAAGACCTTTGCACGTTTAGGTACTAATTCACATTTTCTTTTCACTCTTCTGCACATAGATATATTTGTGTGT